>NC_137694.1:137871873-138149028 GCF_964034855.1 Anser brachyrhynchus
AGAGGAGAGGAGAGGAGAGGAGAGGAGAGGAGAGGAGAAAAGAAAGAAAAGAAAAGAGAAGAGAAGAGAAGAGAAGAGAAGAGAAGAGAGAGAAGAGAAGAGAAGAAGAGAAGAGAAGAGAAGAGAAGAGAAGAGAAGAGAAGAGAAGAAGAAGAGAAGAGAAGAGAAGAGAAGAGAAGAGAAGAGAAGAGAAGAGAAGAGAAGAGAGAGAAGAGAAGAGAAGAGAAGAGAGAGAGAGAAGAGAAGAGGAAGAGAAGAGAAGAGAAGAGAAGAGAAGAGAAGAGAAGAAAAGAAAGAAAGAAAAGAAAAGAAAAGAAAAGAAAAGAAAAGAAAAGAAAAGAAAAGAAAAGAAAGAAAGAAAAGAAAAGAAAAGAAAAGAAAAGAAAAGAAAAGAAAAGAAAAGAAAAAGAAAAGAAAAGAAAAGAAAAGAAAAGAAAAGAAAAGAAAAAAAAGAAAAGAAAAGAAAGAAAGAAAAATGTTTAAACACTGTTAGAAGCTACTGAAAAATTATCAGAAAGAGAAACAGATGCAAGACGATATGTGGCAGACAAACACCTACCTTGTACATTATAACTCTAGAAAATACTGATTCTGTTGCTTAAAATGCAAAAAAATATATATATATAAATATATTTTCAAAGAATAAAGTCCTAGATCAAATTTATTTTGTTCATATCAGCATGCTCTGAATCAATTCTCTACAGAAACTGCAAGTCCCTTCTCGCTCTCCTTCCCCAATCACTTTGTCATTTGCTGACTGAAATCAATTTCCTACTAGCAAGTTTTGTAGGTGAATAACTGTCAATCATAGCAGGAAGATGTTTGAAGAACAATCAGCATAAGCAACAATCTTTAAAATAGACACAAATGTTTCAGAAACCTGTATATGTCCTGACAAACTATGCTAGCAATTTTTTTTATGCACCGTTTACACTATAATGCTCTATCCTTTCATCAAATGGCTACAACTTGAAAAAGTATTCATCCTTAATCTGTCACGTAACAACAAACTTGAAACAACATTCATATTGCAGTTTCTGTACAAGATGGATACACAAGGGAAGGAGAACATGGCAGCTACAATACAGTTTTCATGATGATGTATTAGCACAAGAAATTTAGAAAAACAACAACAACAAAAAAAAATCAGATGGAAGGGACCTACAAAAGCCATTGAGTCTAACTGCCTGACCACTTCAAGGCTATCCAGAGGTTAAAGCACATTATTGAAGGCATTATCCAAGCTCCTCTTGAACACTGGCAGGCATGAGATAGCAAGCACCTCTCTAGAAAGCCTGTTCCAGTGTTTGACCACCCTCATGCTAAAGAAACTTCCCTAATATACAGTCTGAACCCCCCCCAGCACAGCTTTGTGCCGTTCCCATGTGTCCTGTCACCAGTGCCCAGGGAGCAGAGACCGGCACCTCCCTCTGCGCTTCCCCTCCTCAGGACGCTGCAGAGAGCACTGAGGTCGCCTCTCGGCCTCCTCCAGGCTGGGCAGCCCAGGTGTCCTCAGCCTCTCCTCATAGGACTTCCAGTCCTTTTACCAACTTTGTTGCCTTCTTCTGGATGCTTTTAAGTACATTAACATCCTTTTTTATATTGCTGAGAACAGAGCTGCACTAAATATTCAAGGTGAGGCTGCACTAATGCTAAGAATCACTAGCTAGATTCACTGCTAGTGAATGGCTGCCAGCCAGATGTAGCCCAGTTCACTGAAACTCTTTGAGCTCTACTGTTGAACCAGTTCATCACCCAGCATAGACTGAACCTGTTTATCTTACAGTTGGACAAATTGTCCAGAAGGATGCTGTGAGGGATGGTATCAAAAGCCTTACTGAAATCTAGAATGATTACATCCAACGCCTTCCCTTCCTTCACCAAGCAGGTGTCTTTATCATAGAAGGAGATCAAATTATTAAGGCAGAACCTTCTCTTCATGAATCCATGTTGACTATGCCCAATAATAGCTTTGTTCTTTAACTTCCTTTCTATATCCTCCAAGATAATTTTCTCTGTGACTTTTCCAAGGACTAAGAAAGAAAGACAAATTCTAGAACTAGTTTTTGAAAGGAAAGAGAAGGTGAGATTTGGAGATGGTGGAACATGGGAAAAGAAGTGATGCAATCTTTTAAATCTAAAACTAGGTTTCATGTTCACTGTTGGGTAAGGAGGATAATTTGACATGCAGTCTCTGCAGAAATTAAATGAACCTTGCAATAATGCAGAATAGCAAAGAGACTGATGCGAAACAAACGGAAAATGCTTTGAGTTAGGCTGAATAGATGGCAGAAGTAGGACTGATTAAAAGGGAGGGCGGTGGGGGTGGTAGGAAAAGGATCTCAAACAGGATGGCCACCACACCAATCTTGCCAACACAGGATAGAGTAAAGAATTTAAATCCTACAAGCCCTAATAACTTAAGGTGTACTCAAAGATGATTTCTGTACAAAGTCTAGATCTGTAACAGAATAGCACATCTTCGTTTTCTCATAACTCCTTATGTTGATCTGTATTGTCTCTATATTGAAAATACTGGAATCACACACAATCTTCAGTCATTAAATTAAGTTTACTGTTGATGTGATCATTGGTGGAGCACATCATGTAGTATCAGTCCTGTACATGTGTTCAGCAGATGCAATCATTTCCTTCTTTTTTCTTTTTTTTTTTTAAGAGATATTAGACTGTCATCTATTTTTTTCCTGAAACATTTTAAAATAATTTCTATAAAATATTAAAAGTTTTCTTTTTTTTTTTTTTTTTTTTTCCCAGTGCTCATTAAATTGTGGTTCATTTCTTCTTAGACTTTTATGGCTACCACAATTACCTAGATTTTATACAGTACCGTTTGAGAACTACCTATCTTAGAAGTTCAAAGAATGTAGGAATATACCAGTCTTCCTGGCTAATTTGGAATATTTCCAGATTCTTATTTTATTAAGAGTACAGATTTGCAGACAGGTGTTTTTTCGCTGTAGCCAAAATGTAAAATGTTGAAATGTCTCTTTAACAAGGGTGCATTTAACTTCAATAACCAGTTTTAGGGGAACAACAACAAAAACTTAGACTTCACTTTCTATTTATTGCTTACTGAGAATACTGTAGCATAAGAATTAAGCAATTATTACTCCTAAAGTAAAACATAATCTTTGATTTTTCTACCAGAGGAATGCAAACTATTCTAATTTCTGTGTTTTAATCTTAAGCTCTTGTGCCTTAACTGAGAAACACCCTAACACTGCTGGGGTTTCTGAGGGCAAGATAGGTATATCACCTTTCCTGAGAATGGAGGACTCAAACTCTAATTGGTTGTAAACAACTTTATTAATAGAAAATAATTATTTGTATTATTATTATTCGGGTTAGAGGTTAAAAAAAAGTATAACTGAGAAGTGGGAGCAATTGTAGAAGGAAAACATAAACTAAAATTTATATTTTTTTGTCTTATGAGATCTTTCTATGTTGAGTTCTGAAATTGAGTTTCTTTTTTATCTTGAGATAAAACCTGTCCTCTTTACAAAGGGTTATGTCCAGATGAGCAACTCCAACTGAGAAATGGAAGCAAAAACTCCATCTGTTAACAGCAACACTAATAGACGTGGTGAAGTCTTGGATCTTCATTTAGGTTGGGTTCAATTTGATTAAATGGGGATTTCAGCTTGAATTAAATGACACTGAAATCTTACAATTGGTGTCCTATCCTCTCTTAAAATTTTTAGCTACTAAATTCAATTTTCATTTATCTTTACCACGTTATTTTCACTCTAAAAAGACTCAAAATTTTATTGCTGTCTTATAATCTATCTCAAAATCCAAATGAAATGATTTGGATGCAAAGATCCTCAATTATCCTCCCACCACCTGTAGTTCTAGTTTGGGATTGTCTCTCACTAAATTAAGCTTTTTCACTTCCACCCAGGACTGACTGCTTCAGAGAAATCAAAAAAACAATTTTTCACACATTATCAAAAAATGGATACCCCTTCTGGAGTGGAGGGAAGTGATGAGAACATTACCTGTTTGCTCCATCCATGCACAGGAACTTCCACTTTTTCTTTACTCATCATTTGTAAAAGTTACCATCTTTCACAACTGGTGACAGTCTATCACATAACGTTGTGATTTTAAGTAATATGATTCCCTTTCCCAAGACTCTGAGATACACATTTTTGATAGGTGGATAAACTTGACCATTCCTTTTCTTGAAACCCACAGTAATAAAGCTTTAAGTCATGTTACTTGAAATTCTTGTAGTTCTATAATGACATAGCTAGACTCATTTCATTACTTGTGCAATAAGTCTGTGCAAAGCAATGAAGCGGCAGATTGCGAAATTGGGAAAGAGTTCCTTAGAAGAACTGATCTTCTTTCCTTGCATGTGTTTAGGGGAACTTATTACAACACTGTTTCTGAAAACATCAACTATTCAAATTATTCCCAACTGAAATTGGTGGGTTTTCTTGACCTCAGTTTCTGACAATAAACAAGCATCATATCAAGAAAACTAAACTGTTCACTGAAATGAAATAAATTTTTTCTGTAATTGTAACATGAATACGTAAACTGATTCAAAAGAATTTTATTAGAAATGCTGGGTTTGCAAATATAAACATTGGCTGAAACATTAAATGACATTTCCTCACTAATATTATGGTTTGATTTTAGATAAACTAAGTAGTTTTAATTAATAAACATAATATTTGAAGACATTCAAATGAAGATTTTATTGGAGTAATTACAAAAGCAGCACTCAGTATGTTGGTTTTAAGAAAAGTGCTACTCATACTGAATAGCAACAGAATAACTACAGGTCGTGGCTTATGAGAATGTCTGCAAAGGATGAAGAAAAAAAAAGACTGGATCAGTTCTGTGCAAAACCTGATATAGACAGGTCTGGAGTGAATGTTTAGTTTCAACTCATTTATGGATTTATTTGTTTAAATGAGAGGATACCAGACTTAAGTTTCAAGTCTAAGTAGAATAGGGAAAGCAGCTAGCATATTCACAAAACTGAACCCCCCCAGATGATCAGAATATGCAGCATCTTCTCTTTGAACTTCCCATTTGGTGAACTGTTAAAGAGGATCAGTACATGTTAACTCTCAAAGTGAGATTCAAGACAGCAATCTCAAACAACTCTTTAGGGAATATTTTTGAATTTTCTGTAAGTTCATTGCTACCCGGCTCATTTTGCTGGTATATGCATTCCATTTCCTTTTACCTGATCTCTGTATTTTCAGAGGACAGAATCATTTACGGAATAGACTAACAACTGTAAGATGCCTGGAATACTCTGCATAACCTGACAAGTAACAACTGATGCTCAGCATCCTCCTGCTTTATCTGAATTAGAACTACTGACACGGCTCTAATAATTTGTTTATTCACACAGTTTCTCACCACCTAGCTGAACAAAAGGATTCTGGTAACATGAACAATTTAATGTTTAAGGACAAAGAAGCTGCAGCATTGCATTAATAATTTTGAAATAGAAAATAGCCTTAATAAAAAATCAGTCAGCTATCCATCCCCCAGAGAAGCATCACAGCTTCTCTCATTCTTGACTTTGCTATTACTGTAGAATATTGAAAAGAAATTCTCTTAGTTTTCCCACTGCAGAACTATAAAGCTAAGTAGTCATGTGTGACGACTTTACTGTCAAACAACCAAAGAAGCAAAATCGATACTAGGATTGCAAAAGTTTATATACATCCTTTCCCTGAAAGGGAATAAGATCATCTAGCAAAATCAGCTTTCTGCATACCTGAACAGACACAGAAAGAAAAATATAAAGTTAAAACAATAAAAATATATAAATAAAAATAAAAATTAAAAAAGAAGAAGAAGAAGAAAAGAAAAAAAATGCTTTACCTCATATCCATCTATTTTTCTCTATCTTGGCAAATAGACTGTATGTCATTGCAGTGCAGTATTCTTCTTGGGTCCACAAGAGAAAAGGATGCCTGAGAAATGTAAAAAGGGGACTTATAGGGAATAACAAGGAGGCAAATGAGGAAATAAGGGAGGAAAACTGGAAAATAAGAGGGTATTAGGGGAAGATAGAAATGGTAGTCAGAAGTAAACCAGAAACCATGTCAGGCCAGCAGCTAAAGAGCCTTGCAGCAGAAAAACCTTGCTGAGATATTCTCAGCTTGGACATTCTAGGTCAGGGAATTTAGCCAAGCACGAATTTGTCAGGAATCTTGTAAGATAACATGTCTTAATCTTTATCTCCAGCCTGTGAGTTGCTGGAGATAAAAAGAAAGAATGTGAAACAGTTACCCTGTTTCTAGGCAAAGCAGAATTGTATTTTCCCCTGAGCAGAGGGTAGTACTTTGCAAGGCTATAAGGATATTTTTACAAAGACCTAGATGACCCTTCCCTACTCATTTGTTCAAAATCCTTACATCAAAGTCTGAATATAGATTTATAGAGAGTAGGTAATTTAGAATATAATTATGCTCCCACTGTGACAATGAGAAAAATGTTGCCCATTAGACTAAATCTTTAATCTGTCCATCGCCAAAAGTATTTTTCTCCATAATTCAATTACATATTTTAGAGTAAAATAATGTTCAGATTCTGCCAGAAGTCAGATATCCTTTCTGTTTCCACACATCTGTCTAGTATTGGTTCTTAAATGTCCCTGCTTCAACTTTTTGGCTTTGATATTATAACTGGCTTACTGTGTCATTCACTGATGTTCAAAACTAGACTCAAGTAAACTTTACATGAGCAAATTCATAATTTATGAACAAATTATATAAAGTGATTATAAAAATCTCTGTAACAGAAAGAATGCCTATAGACTCTTGTAGGAAGATGCTGTTTTTCTGATCAAATGCCAAGTGTTTAAGAGCAGACATACAGTTTGTTTGTTTGTTTTTATTTTGACATCAAAGGCATATTGCTGCAAACCATATAAAATAATTTATTTTAAGAATTTGCTTTCAGATGATCATTAGTACCAGACAAGTATTTAATCCTCTTTTTCTATTTCATTCCACCACCACCCCCCCCCACCCCCCCCAGATTCATCTTCATCAGAAAGGTCTGGAAATGGGAACTGAAAGATGGCTGCTATTTTCTGCAGAGACATGAGAGCAAGAATATATTTTCAATTGCTGTAATACTTTAGGCACTTCCTGCATAGACACCCTTCTAATAGCAACATCCTGGTGCCCAAGCAGTTCAGCAGCTATCAATACCGTGACAATTGCCACTGCTTTGTGAGAGATGAATAAGAAGAAAAAGAAGAAGGAGAAGAAAAGCAGGCCTGTAAGTGGATAAACACAGTTTTCAAGGTAACAACACATCAATATTATCTAAAGTACATGAAAGGCACTATATAGTGTGGAGCTATAGACCTATGAATAGTGAAGTATAAAAGCTTGCTAGGAAAAATAAAAGTGATCCCAAGTAGACATTATAGAGAGAAAGAAAAAAAAAAAAAAAACCAGCAAGCTCAACATCTTATTCTTCAGAGCAAATTACTCCAGAAGCTGTGAGCTCACAGTGTTGCCCTCTCCAGAATTCTGAAGCTACCAACTGCTGCAGCTACCAACTGCTGAAATAAGCTATCTTTTCAAGATTATTAATATGTTTTATTTTTATTCTTGTGTTTGTCAGTATTCTCATTTCAGTGTAATCAATACTGTTGTCTTATTAAAAATTTTATCTCCTATTTTAACTTTGTATCCTATTCAGCTCAAATCAGCAGCTTGGCACTCGTTTGGGACCTTATGTAACTATACTGGGGCAGTGGGGTTGAAATCACCAAATTAAAAAATGCCAAGATTTCAAATCCCTAGAGGGAAATTATCTTTGTAGAAAGTTATTTTCCTTCCAGCTATACTAGTGTGTATGCATTCACCAAAAAAAAAAAAAAAAAAAAAAGGAAACACCCTGCACTTTCATTTTAAAGAAGGTGGCTTGTTCATTCTGATCAATGAGAGAAAATTCCTTGATACCCAACTGACATTAACTGAATGCTTCCTGACTTCAGACATGTGTATAAGCTGAAGCAAGAGAAAAGAAACTTCACAATATATGATGTAAATAGATTTCATAGGAACCATAGTCTATTCACCTTTACCTGCACATAAACCTCTATGACAGGAATATGTCTACACGCAAAGGAAAAGCTTCTAATAGCTTTCCTCCTCACCCAACATTTTGGCATTTGTAGATTTTTTAAGTAGAGATGTCCATCTTTCTCCCTTGAAAGATTTTTATTAAACCTTTTCTACAATACCATAGCCATGGCATTGAACAACTTTTTTTTTTTTTTTTGGGGGGGGGGGGGATGGGGTGGGATTTGAGGTTAAACTAAAATTGATAATGCAAGGATGTGGTATGGTACCAGGCAATTTCTCTTCGCAAGTGGAACCAGCCACCCTGTACTTGTAGCAGAGTAGCTGAACCTACAAGATACAATTCAGAAAGCAAGTAGCTCTCATACTCCAAATGGCACTTTTGAATTCTGCAAATCCAACCACAAATAGCCTCACTGAAAAGTCAGAGGAGAGAATTCTTGTATATGCCTTTTCACTTTAGGAAATGTAAAGTCACCTCATTTTCTTCTCCCCAAAAGAAAAATAGGCTGTATTTCTTTTTCTTCTCCACTTAGACATTCCAGTTCAGTATAAACAGAAACTGGTGAGGGGTCTGGAACACAAGTCTTATGAGGAGCAGCTGAGGGAGCTGGGACTGTTTAGTCTGGAAAAGAGGAGGCTCAGGGGAGACCTCATTGTACTCTACAACTTCCTGAAGGGAGGTTGTGATGAGGAGGGGGTCGGCCTTTTATCTCAGATAACTAATGATAGGACTCAAGGAAATGGCCACAAGTTGCACTCAGGGAGATTTAGATTAGATAGCAGGAAAAACTTTTTCTCTCAGAGTGTACAGGTGCTGGAATGGCCTGCCCAGAGAGGTGGTGGAGTCACCGTTCCTCACAGTGTTCAGGAAGTGCCTGGACAAGGTGGACAAGGTGCTACAAGATACGATATAGTAGCTTAGTGGGTAGTTATTGGTGATAGAAGGATGGTTGGACTAGATGATCTTGTAGGTCCTTTCCAACCTTGTGTTTCTATGATTCTATGATTCTATTCTATGAAAACAGAAGAAAAAATAACAGCTCAAGAAAAGCATAAAAAAAAAAAAATCTACCTGTTTGAAACTCTTCTCATATGTTTGGTTTTGATCCTGCTTAACATTAGTAAGTAGACTGTGCTCACAATGAAGCACTCCAGAGTGATAAAGGAATACTGTAAGCAGAATCTGAGGAAAAAATGTATTCCTCATTGTTTTACAACTTCAGCACATGTTGTCAGGGAGAGATGGCAAAAAAAGAAAAAAAAAAAAAGAAAGAAAAATGCAATCTTTAAAAAAGTGTTCAAGGTTAATTAAAAGACAAAATTTCAAATGAAGTAATAACAACATGTAACTTTCCATTGTAAACATTACTAACATGACAGAACTCAAAATATTTTCTTGTTTTATAATTTTGTTCAAGTAAATATCTACTTCCATGTGCTACGCCAAAAGAAACATATCAGCTGTTTTTCTAAAGTATTTTTATTATTGTGTCCTAAAGTACGTACAGAATCTTTTGATGCAAAGAGCCCTTTTGTGTAAAGTAACTCTAAGACTTTTACCGAATGGATTCCCTTTCACAGTTCCTAGTTTACTCCAAAATCAGTACCAAATTCATGTAAAAGAGTAAAAAGTGGAACAAGTCAAAGATGAAAAGAATCAAGATGAAGATAATCCAGCAAGTCCTGGAGAAAGTTAAAGCTTTTATAGTATCATGATCTCACACAGTTAAACTCAATGAGAATTGGCTGACAGACCAAACAATGAAAAGAGCAATACTTTAAGTTTACAGTTGAAACCATTTTAATATTAGAGAGAAAAGAAGATAAACAGAACATTTGTATTTAATTAGGCATATAGTTCTATCTTTATAAGTCTATCCATTCTGACTAAAATATCACTATGTTGTGTTTTTTTTTTTCTTTTTACATCCTCATATACCAGAAGTAGACCTGCTGAGAACACTTACTCCAAGTATTCCTGTGCCTATGGTGCCCTGAATTTACTGTGGTAAAGAGTGAAAGGTCTGACAAAGAAATGTATAAACCTGCTAGCACTGTCAAGGCAAGAGAGCACAACCAGCTTTCCCTGCGAGTTACCTCTATTGTGAAGAACAACATGTAAAAAGCTGAAAACCAAAAGCCTGTTAAGGTATGCTATAATCAACTGTTCAGCTGTTATTTACAAAACAAAAAACTAAACTAAATCTGAAATAACCCCCAGCATATGTGAAATTACTAAAACTCTTCATGGCAGAAGAGGTACTTTCTAGGTTTGGCACTTGTTTCCTGAATCATAGCATCCTAGAATCATCGAGGTTGAAAAAGACATTCAAGATCTTTGAAACCTTACAGGCCCTTTCTAAAGTGCCTTCATACAATGGCTGTTTGACTCTTAGAGGGTGTAAGAAAATTCTACATCTACATTCTACATCTTTGCTGCACCCAAAAAGAGTTCATTTTATTTTAATTCTCTTTAATTTTAATATCTAATTTACAAATTTGTGACCAAGATTGAGCAAGGAAAAAAAAAAAAAGATAAAAGGAATAAATTAAATACCAAGGCTAAAGGTAAATCTGTTTTCCGAAACAAAGGCTTCCAGAGGTGAAGAGAACAGCTAAATTTACCGAGAATTAGAAGGGAAATGAAGATTCCTTTCTTCAAAGCAAGAAAACCTCTCTTTCTGTCTCTTTCTTTTTTAAATACACAAGCCCATAGCAGTCTTTTGAAGAAAGGTTATTTCATCTGGAAAGTGGAGGTGAAACAAACAAACAAAAACAAACAAACAAAAACCCTACCTTTTGCTGCTTTTTGCCAGAAACACACTACAGGTGTTCACAAATATAACAGTGTTCTAGCATTACAACTGCACTTGTTGGTGATCCTGGATGTCTCTGAATGAAGAAGAGGCTGCAACATTCAGATTTATGCATCTAAACAAAATGTAAATTTAAAATATTTCAGCTTTCTGAGACTCAAATCCTTTTATTACAAGTTGATCAAGTTCTTTAAATGAAACCTCATATGTGACAAGATGTAAAGGGATATAAGATGAATGGAATATGCCAGTGAGATGAGTTACGAAAGGTCTGGAGTCTCTCAAGAGCTATTTATGAAGAGCATGGTAGGGGAGGTAATCCTATTCATGCCAAAGGGTGATCTATTGTTAGTACAGTTATCAGTGGATTTTTAACTTGGGCTTTAACTACATAGAAGATTCACAGAATCAGAGAAACGTTGAGATTGCAAAGACATCTGGAGATTGTCTGGAGGACATCTGATTCAGCACCCCTGCTCAAGCAGGGCCACCTAGAGCCAGGTGCCCAGGACCATGTCCAGGTGGCTTTTGAAGGTCTTCAGGGAGGCAGACTCTATAAACTCTCTGGGCAACCTGCACCCATACTCCATCACCCACACAATAAAGACGTGTTTCCTGATGTTCAGACCGAACCGCCTGTGTTTCCGTTTGTGCCCATTGCCTCTTGTCCTGTCCTTGGACACCCCTGAAAAGAGGCTTAGTCCTCTGGGCACCCTCCCTTTAGATAGTTATAGACATTGATAAGATGTCCCCTGAGCCTTCTCTTCTGTAGGCTGAAGAGTCCCAACTCCTTCAGACTTTCCTCACAGGGAAGATGCTCCAGTCCCTTAATCATCTCTGTGGCCTTTTGTTGGACTCTTTCCAGTATGTCCAGTATAAGTCTCTCTTATACTCCAGGTGCAGCCTCACCAGTGCTGAGCAGAGAAGGATAACTTCTCTTGACCTGCTGGCAATACTTAGCCTGATGCAGTCAAGGAAACTTCTTAGTGGCAAGGGCACATTGATGACTCACTTTCAACTTGATGTCTGCCAAGGCTTCCCAGGTCCTTTTCTGCAAAGCTGCTTTCCAGCTGCAGGGCTTCCAGCATGTACTGCTGGTGCCTGGGGTTGTTCCTTCCCAGATGCAGGACTTTGCACTTTCCTTGCTGAACTTCATGATATACTTGTCAGCCCACCTCTCCAGCCTGTTGAGGTCCCTCTGGATGGCAGCATAGCTCTCTGGTGAATCAGCCACTCCCTCCAGAAAGTATTGATATTATCTGGGTAAAATCTAATTCTACTGCATATGACTTCTAGTATTATTGGGATGCTTAGTCGCACCCCCCTCCTTTTTTTTTTTTTTTTTTCATTTTTTGTCTTTTTTGTTTTGTTTTGTTTTGTTTTAAATTCTGATACAATCTGAAAGAGCTTCTCCTTGCTCCTCTCTAGGGGACTGTCGCTTTGTATAATAAGCCCTTAGAGAAACCATAGTCCTTTGAATGTTACACTTCTAAGGTTCCCAATATGTACTATTTAAACTTAGCCAGTAGATACCAGAATTGAAGCTTCAAGTGCATACCCATGACTGCAAAAAACCTGTGCAATCCTACAAAAAATGAACCAAAAAAAGAATAGAAGGCACTTTGTAATGCTCATGGGAAGTGTGGGACTGTGAATTATTCCTTTGACTCTGCTGTGGGAATTTGGCCTTTCAACCTCTCCTACATATATCTGCTGTTTCTAGTTGCCTATGAAGACTAAGGTGCAAGAGCCTGCTGATACAGCCTATATGAAGCATATAACTGCTAAACACAGTTATGGTCATACTCACATCTGAAACTGGACTTTTATTATTGTCAATGTAGTTCATTGCTCCTACCACGAATGCTATGAACTCCATATATAACTCCTAAATATATTCTGTAAATAATGGAAACATGCCTTTCTCAAATGCTAAATTTGGACTGCCAGGCTTAGCCCGATCAAAAGCTTGCTCAGAGACAAAACCAGGCTTGTTTTAGGAAAAAAAAAAAAAAATCTTTTATCAAAGGCTTCAAATAAAGAAGTGAATGCTCAACTAAAGTAAAGGGATAAGTCACTGGAAATGGAGATTGGTGGAAAGGTTAAAGTACTACTAAAAGGTGTTGCTATATCAAAGCCTGTCTACAAGAGGCTTCTGAAAACTTCAGTAAAAGACACACCAAGCTTTCATGCATGTATGATTCCAGGCTTTCACTCTTTACCTTTTAAGTCTGGCCATTTTGTTGTTGTTGGTGGTGGTGGTGGTGTTTTGTTTTTTTTTTTTTTTTCCTTTCTTTTTCTTTTTCTTTTTTATTCTGGACAGTAGATTTTACATGTTACCAGGCTTTTATTTCAGTAGTCCCCTACTCAGCTGGGTCTTTCTACACAGACACACAAGCTAGGTCCAATAGATCAGGATTGCTCTAAGCTCTAAACTATTCTTCATGTAACAATTTTTCTATTCAAAAAATAAATCAATTTCTCATTAAAGCTTTCAAGAAATTGTATCTTGATTATTTCCATACAAATGTCTCTACCATGAATAAAGACATCTTAAAATGATCATTTTAGTGCATTCTGATACAGACTTGCTCAGCAGCACCCAGTGCAGTGATTCAGGTAAAGCCTATGGTGATGCGGGTATAACTTGTAATCACTTCAGAGCTTCAGAGGCCACTGTCAATACAAGAGACATAATGGACCAAATAATTACCAGAGATATAAATTTGGTCCTATCTTTGTAAGTGTCCCCTCTCTCCCAGAGAATGTAGCATGTTACTCTAAGACATCTCTATGTTCAGTTTGTCTCACTGTATTAAAAAATAAAATAAAAATCACAGAAATACATTTTTCTAGTGACAGTGCATCATTCAGCCTTGATATAGGTTTGAGTAGAATTCAGCTAGGAATGAAATTGAGCAATTGATCACAATTTGCTTATTTTCTAGTCTCCAGAATTCTTCTACTTTCTAATTTACCCCATTCATGCAAAGCAGTACTCCCTAGAAATTCTTCTGGTCTCATAAATATCATAAGTGATGGCTCCTTTGCTTCATCACTCAACAACATGTTTAACAGATTCCAGGCCAGAAATAATTTTTGAAATTATTTATCACCTTCTCCTTTTGCAATTGCTTTCTCTTTCTCACACTTGCTTTTCTTTTTGCCTTTAAATAATTTGTTTTTGCTATTTATACTGTCCTATGATTTTGAATTGCTACTACCTATCTTTCTATTTGTCATTATTTACACAATTCTGACAAAATTTGAGATGCAACTCTTAATGTCCTCAGATTATTAATCTTTTCTTTTTTTTCAAGTTTGCCAATGTTCTTGCCTAAACATCATACCTGCTCTCAAAGGATCAATGAAACTCTTCTAGTGTAGAAGTTGTCTTGATGATTTTAGCATTAGAACTTCCAGAAAGGAATATGTCCCTATAATGCAAAAATTATAGTTCTGTAAGATATCAATCACAAATGTGAAATCTTGAATAAATCATGCACAAAACCATTTTTTCAATAATATAATCAAGCACTTTTATCTATTGATAAAACAATTATCATGAAGTGTTGTATCTGTGCTTCTCTGCTGATCAAGAGATGCAAGTTACAAACACAGCTTTACTTTTTCTTTTTTTTTTTGGGGGGGGGACGGATGGATAGATGACTGTCTATTTCTGAAATTGCTTGAATATTAACAGCTGTAGAAATCAAAACCACCTAAACTTTCTCAGACAACAGTTAAACTTTTAGAACTATTTTGCTTCTAAACACATTAAAAAAATATGATAGAACAAAGGAAATTTAACCTTCCCACCTTTATTTTACTTTTATGGCCAGATATAGGTTTCAGGTTGAAATTTGTGAACTATGTAGACTGTCTCCGGCGTGTCACAAGGAAGACTCAAAAGAACATTACCATATAATTTATACAAAGCTTCCACTATACTATGTTACCATAAATTTCACCTTTTTTGTGTTTTGTGCAAGACTAGATAATTACACTTTTACTAACAGTGTTTCTAGCTTGAATAAAAATGTCTATTATATGGACTTCAGACAAATTTGAAAATGCCACTATACTATGTTACCATAAATTTCACCTTTTTTGTGTTTTGTGCAAGACTAGATAATTACACTTTTACTAACAGTGTTTCTAGCTTGAATAAAAATGTCTATTATATGGACTTCAGACAAATTTGAAAATGCATGTTCTTAGTAATTGTTCAAGTTACAGTATTTTTGTCCTCTATATTTAACATTTGACTCCATAAACTCAAAAATTTAGTTACATAGTCACTTGACTTTCCTAAATATATTTTCTGCCCCAGATAGGTAAGGGTCATCAGTTTCTGTGTCATAACAAAACTTCAGTTTATCTTCTATTACACACAACAGCTGTTATTCAGGGTTTAAATTCTTCAAAGGCATAGGTAGTCTCCAACTATTAGTCAGTTAATTTGGCATAACATCTGTTCTTGTTGCAAAAAAAAAAAAAAAAGAGAGAGAGGAAGAAAAAGAAAAAAGTCTTTCTCTTACTTCATTCTAAACTACCAAGCTTTTATTTGTTGTCCTGTGCTGTCTTCCCATCTCCTTTCTTCTGCCCCATTCTCACATTATGAATTCAACACTTCCAGTCAGCTTTACTATTTTTTTTTTTCTTGTGTTAGATTGGCTTTCCATACAGGATAGAAAGTAAATTGTCTGCTTTGGCAGATTAGTTCTATGTCCTTTAATGTTCAGAATTCCTTTGGATGATGGTGGGAATCTTAAGTGTTAGAAGGACTCAGGTCATGAGGTATAACCAAGCCATATAACTACAGCATGAAGAAGTGCTCTTGCCTAGAGTATATCTCCTTTTATTGCGAGATGGACACCTCCCACTCACCCCCCTCAAAAAAAAAAAATATATATATTATATATATATTATATATATATATAATCAGTAAGTGAATAGGGCAGTACAAAATGTTATGGTTATGCTATATTTTCATGTTACTTATACTACATATTTGATAGTCACACTATTTCTGTCCTTACTGTTTTTCAGTCATGTTGATACCAATGGAAGAATTTCCAGAAATTTCAATAGAGGTAGGATTCAATTTTGTTAACCTACTGAAGCTAAAACGGGCTAGGCAATAGTTATTTGACTGTTAGATGACTGTTAGTATAGGCTAAGACCATTTCAGGCTACAGCAAAATCAGACAAGTCATGAGACCCCTGACATGAGACCACAACAGAAAGTCTGTTTAGGCCTTCAATAGTAATGACAAAAGTTTATTTACTGGTCCACGGGTTCCTAATATAGACCTAATACAGAATTTGAAAAGCATTAGTGTTAGCTATAGATTTTTATAAAGCTCTTACTTAACCTTAACTTCTTCTGAAAATTGAGCTATACAAACACAACAATATTCTTCATGAGAATGTATGGGAAGTTCTGAAAAAAGAAACTTTTTCTTTCTGAAAAAGAAAGAAACAAAAGAAAACGTAACGAAATTAGTATATTAGAGATGACCCTTTTGTTGTTGTTTCAGTGTTAGCAGCAATAATTTATCAGAATAGCCCGTAGATAAAGTAGATAAAGAGCTCCTTTGATTCTAGAGCTATTGTGGATACTTTTCAGAAAGGATAATATCCTTATCAGCCACATGTCTATGGTTCTACTGAGGAGAGTGATGGACAAATGATTTAAGACTGAATCTCTGTGGCGCTCCCTTGAAAAGGCAGTAGAGGTTAATACCTAAGGACAACATGGCTGTGAAGCATAATTGTTCTGCAGAATCTATGGTATTTGGTTCTGTTTTACAATATACAAGATATACAAATTATTACTTAGCTAGTAAACCAACTAGCTAAGATAAACTACCCTCTAAGACCTGCAAAACAAGAATTATCTTTTTAGATTGGTCACTACTATGAGGGTGTGGTTTTGCATATCTCCTGCTTGTGTTAAAATTAAAACAAACAGACAAACAACCAAAAACCTGCTTTTCATTGGCAAAAGTATTGAGAGAGAAAAAAAAAAAATGTTGTTGTTTTCCTTGCAGTGGTTGCCATGATCTTGTTGCTTGCTAGCATGTTGACATCAAATACCATCTTGTCCTTCATTTGCATGGATCTGCCAGCTGTAATAAATCAACCCAGACATTTTACAGCATAATGAAGCACATTAGATAAATTATGGAAAAACTTTTTGTCTTCTTTTGCCAAGTTTTCATCAAGGATTGGTACTAAGAAAAGTAACATTGCTGCAGGGAGTTCTCAAGACCAAAATACCTTATTTCATGTTCATTAAGGTTTCAAGTTCATTTTCCCTTTGCTTTCATAATAATTATATCTATATACTACAGAAACCCTTTTTTTTTAGTGTGTGTTTGCTCTCCCTGACTGGATTCAAATGAAAAGCTGCCTCTCTCTGTGGGCTGATTTCTTTTGCCTGTCTAATCAGCAGCATGGCCTGAATCTTAATTACAGGTTAGGGACTTAATGAATGAACTTCAAGAATATTAGTTTAGTGCTTGAAACACCAGTAAATAGAGTGATTTTTTTTTTTTTTATTTGGGTCTTGGTTCATGAAGTCGCCTTTTAGTGGTATTAGAATATAAGGTTTAAAATGAGAGCTTGTTGAAAAAAAAATAAAACTAATAATCAACAAGAGTAAGTTAGTAGAGACTTAAAGAAATAAGGAGATGAATGAAAGAAAAAAAAAAAGGAAAAAAATGAGGGAAGCTTTAATAAAATGATCATTTTAAAATTAATGATCCCACACACTTTAAAATACTTTTACCTACAGCAGTAAAATCTCAGGCACAAGAACATGTATCTGTGATCACTTTCCAGTTGAAATTCATGATTGGAGTGGATTTAAGTTCACATTTGTTGAACAGCCAACTTACACCTACAGTCTTGGTGCCTACTGAGGGATTTGGGTTTTCTTCTAGAGTGTTGTAGTACCTGTACAGCTGATTGGAAGAGACTAGTGGTTTTGAACACCTCCAGAAGATTCTGTGTGTTTATCTAGTTTGGGTTTGGAACTTAGGCAGATATCTCCCTCTAGGAGCATTCAGAATCATTCATTGGGCTACATTGGTACCTGAAGTACTCAGGAGCAGAGTTTTTCTTAGCACCTAGGAGAAAAATGGTCAATCCCTGATCAATTTCTTCCCCAACATGGATTTTCCTATTCTGCCATTCAAGACCAAGTCTGCAAACACAGACCTTTTACACAAAAGACAATGTACTGTCCTCCTTACTGAGCTCTTTTTGTTCCTTTAACAGGGGTCTGAGAAAAAAAAATAATAATAAACAAAATTAAAATATCTTCATACAGCGCCTTTCTGTTGTTTCCTTTAAACATTGGTATAAGAGCTTCATTCACTTTTTTTTTTTTTTTCCCCTATGGATTTTTTACAATGTCGAGATAAAGAGGAAAGAAAGCCTCCTTGGTTTTATGTTGGCTGATGAAAAAGGAAAAATAAGAGAGGAAATCTGGTGCATCAGGACCTGGATAACGCCAGCTTTAGAACTTGAACAGACACCAGTAGGATCAGGTGCTGGAGCTGAGACAGAAGTTTTTAAAGTGCTTTTTATTAATAATCCTCAGCAATTGGATCTGTTTCTCTCTTGGAGAACTAACTGTTCACCATACAAAACCCTCTCTTTCCTCTTTAACATTGGAAAATATTCAGATTAAAAAAAATAAAATGAGGGGAGAAGCACATTTTTAATTATTGTTGAAATAGGACATTTGGTTTTTTATTATTATTATTTGGTTGGTTGATTTTTGTTTTGTTTTATTTTGAGGAAAAAATATATTGTTACACGGTAGCAGAGATATGACATTGTTTGTTTGTACATAGTCAATGCACAAAAACCTAAGAATGTCTAGATGGAATGCTTAAAATTAAATGAATGTTTACCCTATAAAGTTCACGATTATAGAACCCAAACATATTCATTGGCTAAATTAACACAGACTCAAATTGTGATTCTGCTCTACAGAGAATCTTCAGTTTCATGTGTTTTATTTAATTAACACAATTCCTTCTTTGTTGTTGAAGAATAGGGAGGATTTCTATTTTACTCTAATGGGTTTACTTCTACATTTCATTCTACAGGCTGAAGGAAGTAAAAATAAAACTCTTAAAATTTTCCATCATTCCTATAAATATGCGAATTTAAACTTTCTCACAGCTGTGTCCTTCCAGTCCCACAGTGCAGTTTAAGCCTTGACTGGATTAACTAAACCCATCAAGTTAGATTTCCATTCTACTTTTTCCTAAATTTCTGTCCTTTCTCAATTCAATTGCCCCATCCCTTTGACACTGTTTAAGTCCTCAAAGACTATTATCAATACCATACAAAAGACGTCTGTAGTTTTTGTTGTATTGAGCTGCCTTTGACCTCTCAATATAGTCAGGTAACTATTTCTAGATAAGTTGAAGGACAACATTCAGTGTGAGTCCATAGATTTATACAAAAAGCTGAAGATGAACAGTAAGACACGTTAAACACAGCCATGACACAATTTAGTTTTAGCTATATCGGTCACACTGTCTTCAGCAATTGTGTACATTTGCTTCTTTCAGGTGAAACTGATTTTTTTCTCCTTGTTTAAAGTTCTTCATGTTGGGCTTCTCTCAAGGGAACCGTTTATTTCTTTATCCTCTCTCGAAAATAATATCCATGCTTTAAAGTCAATGGGCCCTCCAAAATTGTTTCTTATTACACAAAATTGAAAATAACTTTTTATTGCAATTGATTGAAATTGGAACATTTTATTCATGGTTATCTAAGTTAGGAGAGTGAAAATATAGGTTGAGTTAATAAATATCTAATATGGTGCTTTTGAAAAGCATTATGACTTCAAGCTTCCACAGAATCGTATACAAAACAGCTGTTGAAAAGACTAACCATAAAACTATCAATGTTTACAAGATTTTATTATACAAACCTAATGGCTCCCATGGTTTTAACACACTGCGAAATAGAGTCTTTCCTATTGCTTATGAACACAAAGCACATCTCCCTAAAGGGACTTTTCTTCCTACGAGCTATCAATGCAATCAAAACTAGTGATGCATTTTATTGCATTACTACTTCTTGAAGAAACACATTTTTATTGTAATATTTCATAAAGATCTCCTGCTGGCAATGTAAAAAGTAACTATCTAATAAAATTTAGCAATGTACTCTTGCAAACCCATTTAAAAAATGTATAATAGGCTAGTGAATACAGTTTCTGTTTTTAAATCTACCACTTAAAAATATCTTAAGGCTGATCTACTGCATGCAGCTTCTACCATCCAGTTTTCACCTTGCACATCTCTTGTTTATTCACCAGGAAAAAAAAGGAGCAGCATCTTCCTGCTGAAAAGTGCATAAGTGCTGGAAAGCCTTGCATGGTCTAAAATAAGCTTGGTATGTCTGATATTCTGGATATACACACAACATATATATTTTAAAACATATTATTGCAACAATGTATCTTACCACACAAGAATATTTGGTTATAAAAATAAATGTGAAAAGAGATAAAACTTTCTAAAACACAGAAGTTTATTGTTAAGAATAAATAAACAATGGGGAGTACTCACAAGATTAATTCTAACCTGTTGAAGTTTATATCGCTATATTGTATCTACTCTCAAGACAAATAACAGATTATTCTAGAGGACAATTCAGAACAGGAACCCAATACAGTACCTCTAATGCTATGCATACATTAGCAAATAACAACATTATTTGCTCTTATAAATACAAGCAGATTTGCAGAGGGGAAAAAAGAAAAAAAAAAAGGTAAAAAGGTACTGAGGACATAATGTTCACTTCATACACATCTATAAGGGTTTTCTTCTACAGTATCTCCACTCTGGTCCTGCAGGTTGAATGCCTGTTAGTGACCACAGGAAGGCATTAAGCACAATTCTCTAATTCATTTAGTTTACTCAGAAATATGCAGTCTGCATGCTCTGACAGTGTTCCACAATGTATGCCAAAGTGTTATAAGAAGGAACAATCAGAATATTCACTTCACAAGCATACTCTTAACTCTCACTAGAACAGTGATGTAAATTCACTTAGAAGTTCCTCAAGTGCACTTTGGGTTAGATAGTTATGGGCATAGTTTAATAAGATCACATGCAGAATGAAAAACTGACCTATCCTATACACAGTGGTTTAGGAAAGGGGGAAGGAAAAAAAAGGGGGGGGAGGGGGGAGGGTAGAGAGGAAGGAAGGGGGAGAGAGAGAGAGATTTTACTGTAACTTAAAAAATAAAAAATAATAAAAAAAAAATCTGTCAGCGGGAGAGCATTTACCCAGTATAACAGTCTGGAATCTATTCTTAAACACAGACCTTTTCCAACTGGCTCTGAGCAGTAACTTTCCCAGCTGTCCTCCCTAGGATAATTGGGCAATTAGCCTTTGTCTCTTTAATCATCAGCTCAGCCTACCTAGCTGTTTCTCAGAGAAACCCAGGCAACCACAGGCAGAGAAAATAGGAAAATATAGCCTTTTATGGACATCAGATATATCCATATCATTCACTGGGCTACACTCTCACAACCCACTTGTAGTGAAGGCACAAGTCAGAGAACTTGACCTGATGGGTTTACTGGGTAGTTAAAAATGATTACTTGATGAGATGTAGCTTTCTGCTGTGTGCAAATAGTAGTAGCTCCTCAACCCACTCTGACTCCGACTAGGAACAATTCATAGATCTGGTAGGAATGCATGTGAGAGTGTTCTTGGAGGTAGTGAAGTGACTTTAGAGTAATAGAGCATCAGTCTGGCAAGAGGGAATAAAAGTGAAAGTAAATAAATCCATAAATAATAGAGCAGAAGGGGTTATTTTCTTTCATCTATGTATATGTGACATTCCCTGTGGAGACATTCACATGTATATGTGACATTCCTTATTACTACTGGGTGGGGGGGGAAATTGAGGTCCTTCTCTTTCCCCCTGTCTCCCTGCACTTGCCCCATCAAAGACATGATATGAGAATCATCAGAAACTGGAGAGAACAGCAAAATAAATTAAGTCAGAAGTGAAGGTTCTATGTTGTACTCGTTATGGTTGGTATGGAGTTAACTTTCCCTGCAGCGGTCCATACAGTGTTGTGCTCCACACTTGCAACTAGAACAGCCCTGATATCCCACCAAAGTTTTGTCTATTGCTGAGCAGTGCTGGCACAGCATCAAGACTCTCTCCAAATCCTTCCAGAGCCAGCAGGCTGGAAGTGGGCAAGAGGTGGGAAGGGTACGTTACCAGGGCAGCTGACCTAAACCAACCAAAGGGATATTGTATAGCCTATGATGTCACACTCAGCAATAAAAGCAGGGAAAGGGGAAGGAAAAGTGGGGCTCTTGTTATGAAGACATCTGTCTTCCCAAACAACCACTATGTGTATTGAGGCCTTGCTTCCCAGGACATAGCTGAATATCTCTTCTTGATGGGAAGTAGAAAATAATTATTTTTCTTTTCTCTCTCTCTTTGCTTCTGCACAGCCTTTGCTTGTTCTTTTCTTTTCTTTTCTTTTCTTTTCTTTTCTTTTCTTTTCTTTTCTTTTCTTTTCTTTTCTTTTCTTTTCTTTTCTTTTCTTTTCTTTTCTTTTCTTTTCTTTTCTTTTCTTTTCTTTTCTTTTCTTTTCTTTTCTTTTCTTTTCTTTTCTTTTCTTTTCTTTTCTTTTCTTTTCTTTTCTTTTCTTTTCTTTTCTTTTCTTTTCTTTTCTTTTCTTTTCTTTTCTTTTCTTTTCTTTTCTTTTCTTTTCTTTTCTTTTCTTTTCTTTTCTTTTCTTTTCTTTTCTTTCTTTTCTTTTCTTTTCTTTTCTTTTTCTTTCTTCTCCTGTTTCTTTTCTGTTTAATTAAAATATCCTTATCTGAACCTGTAAGCCTTTTTCCTTCCATCAATCTTTCTTCCACTCCCTCCCTTTAAGGAGGGGGAGTGAGAGATTGGTTGTGGTGGAGTTTAGTTTTAAGGTAAAACCAGCACAGTCCTTTTTGGTATCCAACAAGGGGTTCAGAGGGTTGAGATAACAACAGATTGGATTATAGTGCTTTAGAGAGAATTTACAGTTATCATACTTAGTTAACAGTTGCTAGCCACAGTCTTGTCTTGTTTGCTCTTAATATTGTGCTATGTGATCCTGTTTTATGTGATCCTTGTCACATCATTCTACCTTTTGCAATACATGGATTGTTAAAGGCTGTGTTTTTGTTTGTTTGTTTGTTTGTTTGTTTTTCAGTTCATTATGCTGTAAAGCACTGGCCTTGAGCCTAATCTGGTATTCGGGCCCTATCAATCTGATGATTGCTATCATCTCTGTCCTTCAGGAACTCTCTCTTAGAGAATATTAACAACTACACTCTTTTTTTCTCCTCTGGAAGTCAATTGGTGGAGGATATCAGGAATGGTACCTCCTCCTCCCTTCTTTATAGGTTAATTACAATAGATTCTGAGCATTTTTAACATCATAACCAACATATTCCTATTGTTAGGAAAACTGAGCATGTCGCTCACCAGTATAGACAGTCATCTGGAATGTCACAATAAAAGTTAATATTACAAAGATGAGAGTGGAGACACTGGCCACAGCAGTGTCAATTAACTTTTTCTTTAGAAAAATTTGAACTTCTTCGCATGAACATTTTTCTTCTCCCACTGACTATATGGGGATTTTATTGCCTGCATATTTTATTGTATAAGTGCCATATAAAAGTAAGTCAACTCAGCCTAAAGCTTTCTGAATGAAGGGATTTTTCATTTGCTTTTTTTTTTTTTTTATTGTTGCACTTTAGATCTTCAAAATGCTCCACTACACAGTAGAGGTTCGATAGCATCATAAACATCTGCAGAGTAGGGCAGGTTGCATGCTTTAGCAAGTAGGACGGAGAAGAGTTCTCATGGAGAGCACTGCAGAGTTCACCAAGTGGCTAAAGACAGAGTTCAGTAACCCTTACACTCCTTGAGGAATACATTTCAGAAACTGTTGAGCTATTCTATAAATTTTATAGGTTGCTGAGGTGAGAGTGGAGAAGAAAGAGTCAGCTTTTCTAATGCTCTTCATGCTGTTTTCCCACTGAGATTGCATTCGATTACTTGGATTGCTCATTGTTTGCCAATGGGTTCAAACATGGGTGAGGTTACAGTTTCAAATATTGTATGGATCAAGGCTTGTCATTTAGGAACTGGAAAAATTGGGTTGTAAGGTGCTACAAAGTATGTCTGAGGAAAACAGAGACAGCACGTTTGCTTTTTTTTGCTCTAATGTCAATGAAGTGGACTTTTGGGGTGGGAGGGAGGGAGAGTAGAAGTGCAATACAAGTGGAACTAACTAATAGTATATGTCAATGTAGCATAGATACAATAAATAGCTTCTTAATGGACCTGTATTATTTGGTCTAACTAAATTGGCATAATAGACTGCAGGTAAACTTTGTTGTTTTCTGTTATGCTAGTCAAGTTTAACATTTGCTTAACCAAGACAGAGTTCAGATCTGAGCAGTCAGTTTAGACCCTCACCAAATTGCCATGTTATTCAGTCCAACGGGATCCATATGTGGTAAGGTCACAGTTCTCTATTAACAGCAACAGGTTTCATGTCAGTAGGCTTATTCTTTAGGCATTAATCCTCTGTCTAGCACTGTTTCCTAAGAACTTGGATATTGAAAATGAGTTTTTACTTTCTAGAACTCTCAAAGTCATTGCAGGAGATGAGCCACTCAGGCCTGTATGTTCCACACTTGAGACACACAAATAAAATAAAATAAATAAATAAATAAATAAGCTAATACTGCATGCAATTCTTAACCTATGTTTTAATATTGCTGCTGCATTACTATTCTGAGAGAGGCATTTAGGTTCTCTGGGCCAATCGGGCTTTTCTTCAATCTCGTGACTAATCTTCTCAGTTCTAGAGACTTCCTTGTTCAGCTCACCATACTGGGTTTATGTGGCAAGATTTTGGTAGCAGGGAGGCTGCAGGGATGGCCTCTGTGAGCAGAGCCCAGCAGCTGCCCCATGTCAGATCAGAGCCAGCTCCAGCCAGCACCAAAGGGGACCGACCACTGCCACCACTGGACAGAGCCGAGCCACTGAGTGACGCTGGGTGAGCCTCTGGGAGAGCTGAGTTAAGGAAGAGGAAAAAAAAATGCTGTGTGACAGCATCTTGGAGAGAGGTTTGAGAAAATGTGAGAAAAACAACCCTGTAGATACCAAGGTGAGTGCAGCAGCAGGGCAGGAGGTGCTCCAGGCAGGCAGCAGCAGTTCCCCTGCGGCCTGTGCAGAGGCCCCTGGTGGAGCAGGCTGTCCCCCTGCAGCCCATGGGTCCCACACGGAGCAGATCTCCACGCTGCAGCCCGTGGAGGAGCCCCCGGTGGAGCAGGTGGATGTGGCCTGGAGGAGGCTGCGGCCCATGGAGAGCCCCCGCAGGAGCAGGCCCCGGGCCGGAGCTGCAGCCCGTGGAGAGGAGCCCACGCAGGAGCAGGGGGTCTGGGGGGAGCTGCCGCCCGTGGGGGACCCGTGCTGGAGCAGTTTGCTCCTGGGGGATGGATGGACCCCGTGGTACGGAGCCGTGTGGGAGCAGTTCCTGAAGAGCTGCTGCCTGTGGGCAGCCCCCGCAGGCTCAGTTCGGGCAGGACGGCATCCCGTGGGAGGGACCCCACGGGGAGCAGGGGCAGGGAGGGACCGTGAAGGAGCGGCGGAGATGAAGTGTTAGGGACTGACTGCAGCCCCCATTCCCTTTCCCCTATGGCTGCTCAGAGGGAGAAGGTAAAGTGTGGATGGGGGGTGGGGTGGGGTGGGGGGCAACAGTGCATTTTTTTATTATTATTTTTTGTTTATTTGTTTTTTTAAGTTTCTCACTGCTCTAGTCTGCTAGTTGTAGGCAATACATTTTATGAATCTCCCTATGCTGAGTCTATTCTGCCCATGATGATAATTGTTGAGTGATCTTCCTGTCCTTATCTCAGCCCTTGAGCTCTTTCCACAATCTTTCCTCTCCCTTTTTCTTTGAGGAGGGGGAATGAGAGAGTGGTTAGAGTGGAGTTCAGCTGCCTTGCAGGATAAAAGCACCATACTCACATCTTTGATTTTCTCTGCAAGTGTTTCTGTGCTAATGGATATTGTCTTCTCTCCTTCCACAAACCTCTACAGTCCTTTCTTTCTTTTTCCATCCCCTAACTGTGTCATGTTGGCTTCCATGACCAATATGATTTTCCCATGTCCTGAATTCCTTCTTTCTGTATATGGTAACTTCCATCATTCCAAGCCACTTAACAAACGAGAAAAAAAAATAAAAATCTGAAGGTTTTCAGTTGTATCAAACTCCCAGCTTTCCCTAAATATAATATCCACTAATTTTAGTCAGCAGTCTAGGTCCCTGCCAGAAATGGTGACTTCCCATTCAGCTTTTTGTATTTAGCAATAAAAAAAGATAATCAAAGCAAACAAATGAAATTTTAAATACTCTTAATTTTATAATGTTAAGTAAATAGATAACTTTTTATATAGGCATAGTAATGTGAGGTGATTTGTTGTATGCAGAATACTAGTCTATATAACCCGGAGTCCTGTTCTAGATGACTTGAAATGTCATTTCTCCAACAGTGTGTCATAAAAGAATACATGAACAGAGTGATCTTTCCCCTCTTAAAAGTTCCCACAGTTGGTAGTTTAGATCCTGCCTGAGCCAGAAATTGTTCAGTCTACTTACTTAATAGCTACATATCTTCTAATTTGCCTAATCCCTTTTTGTAGCTGTTCTGGTCCCCACAGAATCCTATTGCAAGGAAGTCTACAATTAAATTATGAATTGGATGAAAAAAAAAATGCTGCTTGGTGTTTGTACTGAATCTGCTACCCAAGAAGTATGCAGTGCACCAAGCTACTCCTACTTGAGCAATTCCTTACTAACAATGTCTGTTGTACTATTCATGATGCTTAACCTACCTTCTGTTTTCTGTGCTGAAAAGGGCTTTACAACTGTCGCAGTAGATGTGATTCTGATCAGCATATTTCTCTCTTTTATTCCTTTTCACATTTTGTTGCTTCTTCTCAAGGACCACATACAATGGGGAAGGAAATGGTATACCATGCATTTATACAGGAGCAGCATTTTCTATTTATCTGTTCCTTTCCTAATAACATCTCATAATCTATTTGGCATTTTGACTGCCATGCAACACTAAGCTGATGTTTTCAGAGATCTGACAGCAGCATAATAACTGAGAATACATCACTGCATAGATCTACTTAGAAATGCATTTATTCAAGTACACTTCTTAACACTGAATGTTGTCTGTTCATTTTGCTACTCAGTATCACAAGATTCTTCTAAAAATCTTCAGTCAGCTTTAAATTTGACTATCCTGAACAATACTGTATCCTTTGTAAGATTTTTCACCACTCCATAGGCTCACTCTACCAGGGCATTTATCAATGTATTGAACTGCTCTTGTGGAGATTTTACAAACCCTCATAGCTAGTATGTAACACGGTGTTGCATTCTCTTGATTTTACTTATGACAAGGGAGCTACATTTGGTGATCAAGATCTATTACAGAAAAGCTAGCTTATTATTCACAAGAAGTCTTCACATTTACTACTGTAAATATAATCCTCTAATGTATTCAGATATGCTGTTAGTAAGCTGGACCTCTGCAGTCTCTCAAAATGTCCAGGGAAAGGACACTATTAAAACATAATATAAAAACATAAATATATTTCAATGTTGTGAATATTATGCATATAATGTGATTATTGTACACCTTTGAAAAGAAGATTCTCTGTAACCATAATCAAATATAAAAATGTTGTCTTGATTTATGGCAAACTAACTGTAAATCTCTCTGAGCCTGATTCAAGTCTTGTGCTGATTTAATCATTTTAATTGCAGTGAGTTGGTTTAGATTCAGGTCTTCCTGTGTCAGGCTTCTGAACATAAGACCCAAAGCAAACCTTCTGATGCTGTTGCTGGCTATAGAATAGTACATGGTTCTCCCAGTCATGGTGACAGAGATGACAACCTGTTTATATTTATTTATGCAATTTCAGCCTTCTTTCTGAGTTTCTTGGTAAGATTTTCAAATGTGTGATTTTTTATTTTATTTTTATTTTCCCAGTCAGTGGTGGAACTATGAAAATTCAGAACTGTTTCAGCTGTTCAATGTAGTATTACTATAAAATCTAACTGTTTTGCCTCTGGAACATTCAGTAAATTCATAGGTCTGTGTTTTGCATACCATCCCTCTCTATCACCTGCCCCTCTATTTTGTAAAAGTTGTCAACATCCCCAGGCTATTCGGTACCTAGAATTGAAATGCCTCACTTAGGAAGATTTTCAAGAAAACCATATCAGCTATTCTGAAATTAATATTTTTTTTGCTTGCTTGAAAAAAGTCATTAAGTTAACCAATATTCATAAATGTCTGAACTACAACTGCTTTTTAAGCCAGTAAGTTTTTTAATTGACAAAATTGTACCAATACCCATTTCAGAGTCAGTATACTAGTCCTTGCTCATTTCTGTGCAAAAGTGTTCTCAAATTACTAAATGACACAGAATAAGAGTTCTGCAGATTGAATTCATTTCATCTAACAGACTGGTGAAAATCAGGACCCATTTCACTGGAACCAGTGGAGCTAGATTTGATTGCTATAATATCTTGATAAATAAAATAAATAAATTTATAAATAAAAAGAAAAGATTGAAATCTTTCTTTCTTTACCTCTTCAGATTTAGGTTTACATTAGAGTATTGCAACCCCATTAGTCATAATGGGATTGCACAAGAGTAGTTCGTAGCAGAAATTTTTCCAGCATATCAATGATCCATTAAGGATAAATGCTTTAAAATGCTAAAATTCTGTACAGTCTTCCTATTTGAAACACAATAATGTCTGATGCTATTTACCTTCTTAAAGTTAAATTTTAATAATCTTTTACTGTTCCAGCAGTACACTGTATCCTTGCAAGCTTGAATCCATTTACCTTACAGCAGTGCTGCATCGGTCTTTTCTGGTGAGTACGTTCTTTGTAGCATGCCAAATTACACCACTTTGTTTATCACTGCTCTAGAAGGCAGCAAAAGTGTGCAAATCATAATTTTCCCTTTTTCTGAACAGTTAAGATGAGTAGTTTTCTGCTGTTTAGTGTCAGGAGCAATGGACTCAGAGTTTTAATGCTTTCTAAGAAATGTAAAATCAGAAGCTCCATGCATGCTTTCAAAGAAACTACAGTGCTTCCATCATGCTGAAGGAAAAAAAAAAAAAAAGAGAGAGAGAAAAAAGAGAATAAAGAGATTAACTGTTAAACTGAAACAGTGGTGTCTAACAATAATACAACAGCCAAAGTTTGCTTTGTGCCCTATTCTTTTCCTTTTTTCTGTTTTGTTTTTCTTATCATCCTTTTATTTGTGCAGAACAAAAGGTGGTGTTTCCTTCAGGGTACTTCGATTACGTGAGAAATAAAGCATGAAAAAGACAGTTACCATCTGATAAAATACTTATTAAACTGAGGGGCCATTTATATCATGTGGTGTTATCTCTTGGCACTTGAACTTTCTCATCCTGAAACCAAGACTTGGCAGCAATCCTTATTATTAATACTATCAAGAATGATACTAAAAATCATAGCTTCTGGTTTCTTCTACTGGCATTTTAGACTGTTTTTCAACATACCAGAGAAATTACCTGAATTTTTTGGGGGCTATAGATAGATATTTCAAATGGGGAGGAAAATGTGTAATATAAAAATGAAGAGGAAAGAAAAATGATATCTGAACAGAAGATATTTACAGGCTAAGAATTAAATATGTAATAGGAAATGCAAAGATAACAGTCATTCCAATCTGAAAAGTGCAGTGAGATGAAATGATTAGAACTCCATGGATTTCTTAGTAAACATTTGACAAAAATCTCAGAACAATGCACTTTTGAATAATAAAAAAAAAAAAAAAAAAAAAAAAGGCTGAATCCTCCATTTTCTCAGATTTTTATCAAACAAACAAATAAAAAAAACTCATACTATGCTATTCATTGTGCTGATTATTTTCTCTGGTCTTCATTTCAAGACTAGTGTATGCCATTGTTCTCAATTCAGGTTGTAAAGATGTTTTTAAGTATTCCGTTCAAGTTCAGATATCTTTCTCCTGCTGAAGTTATTTGCTATTTCAGGGGCCAAATAACTGATCCATATTTAAAATTCCAATTACACTTAATGTGAACTCTATACCAGTAATGGGCTGGCCTGGTAATGTTGTTAAAGTGACTAAGGATGTCTCACAAAGTCAATAATATGTAAACCTCAGTTTAAGTTGGATATTGTTCTTACCAAGTTTACATCATTCAGGTTAATAATATTTATGCTGGGTTTCCACAGTCCAAGTAAAATCAGAAGAATAATTTAAATGAAATATTTCATATGTTCAGGAAAGGGATTAGAGAACAGTACAATCTCTTGCTGAAATTAAGTAAAACAAAAACTTTCCATGACCTTTCCAAAGCAATTTTCTGTCATTTATTTTGGGCTTTAGAATATGGCAGAGAGGTGATTTACAACAGATATCTCTTCCTAAATCTGACTATTTTAATTCTTTAAAAATGTATTTGCACATTTGATAGAGATTTATCAATCTGCAGCTATATTCTCTGTTTAGAATGTGATAGCTGCTAATATAAGAAAACGGCTATCTGTCAATAGCCATTGGTGAAATAAGAATTATGAAGTGACCTGATATCTTACAGTCTCCATTGCATTTTTTTATTTACATTTAAAGATGCCCAAGATGATAAAGACTGCTTAGACAGATCATTCTCCAGTACTCAACATTCCTTCTATTTCACTGCTGTGACAAAGTCTTTCAGTGTGAGGTACAGCTGCATGGGACCTGTCTAGATCTGAGCGCAGTATGATACAGTACCAGATCATATCACCCACATCTTATATTATTCTTGGGGAAAACACATTTCTTTACCAGAAAAGTTGATATTCTATTCATGCCTTTTATTTGTCTTTGACAGATTCTTCTGTTAAACCGGACTTTAACTCTTTCACGTACACAATGAATTCACATATTTTGAAGAATATGTGAAAAGCAGAAAACCATAATGAACACTTCTTCTCTTCAAATGATATTTTTCTACAAGTCCTGCTGACTAGAAATGTTAGATTCTGTGTTTATTTAAGACAAATATATGGTAGACTTAAGAGATGGTTCTTCTAAACTCTATTTCTGTTAAGAGATTCTTATTTTTGTGCATCATCTTTCACTCCAGTATTCCTTCAACACTGTTCTATGTCTGCTTTTAGAAATACATGTTTGTGAATTAGGTGAAGCAAACTCTGAGATACATCTTCAGTACTTGCAGAATACCACAGTCAAAGAATGAGGCAGGTTTACCTTGAAAATAACCCTGGACTGCTCCACTAAGTACTGAAAGCAGAGGCTGTTGAACATCCAGCAGTTACAGAATCGTCACAGAATCGTCTAGGTTGGAAGAGACCTCCAAGATCATCTAGTCCAACCTCAGCCCTAACACTAACAAGTCCTACACTAAACCATATCACTAAGGGCTACATCTAAACGTCTTTTAAAGACCTCCACGGATGGCGACTCAACCACCTCCCTGGGCAGTCCATTCCAATGCCTAACAACCCTTTCAGTAAAGAAGTTCTTCCTAACATCCAACCTAAACCTCCCCTGGCGCAACTTTAGCCCATTCCCCCTCGTCCTGTCACCAGGCATGTGGGAGAATAGACCAACCCCCACCTCTCTACAGCCTCCTTTAAGGTACCTATAGAGAGCGACGAGGTCTCCCCTGAGCCTTCTCTTCTCCAGGCTAAACAACCTCAGCTCCCTCAGCCGCTCCTCGTAAGACTTGTTCTCCAGACCCCTCACCAGCTTCGTTGCCCTTCTCTGGACTCTCTCGAGCACCTCCATGTCCTTCTTGTAGCGAGGGGCCCAAAGCTGAACATAGTACTCGAGGTGCGGCCTCACCAGAGCCGAGTACAGGGGGACAATCACCTCCTTAGACCTGCTGGCCGCACTGTTTCTTATGCAAGCCGGGATGCTGTTGGCCTTCTTGGCCACCTGAGCACACTGCTGGCTCATATTCAGCTGCCTATCAACCAGTATTCCCAGGTCCTTCTCTGCCAGGCAGCTTTCCAGCCACTCATCTCCCAGCCTGTAGCGCTGCTTGGGGTTGTTACGCCCCAGATGCAGGACCCGGCACTTGGCCTTGTTGAACTTCATGCAGTTGACCTCAGCCCATTGGTCCAGCCTATCCAGATCCTCCTGCAGAGCCTTCCTTCCCTCGAGCAGATCGACACACGCACCTAGCTTGGTGTCATCTGCAAACTTACAGAGGGTGCACTCGATCCCCTCATCCAGGTCATCAATAAAGATATTAAAGAGGACCGGCCCCAGCACTGAGCCCTGGGGAACTCCACTAGTAACCGGCCTCCAACTGGATTTGGCTCCATTGACCACAACTCTTTGGGCCCAGCCATCCAGCCAGTTTTTAACCCAACAAAGCGTACGCCAGTCCAAGCCATGAGCAGCCAGTTTCTTGAGGAGAATGTTGTGGGAAACGGTGTCAAAAGCCTTACTGAAGTCAAGGTAGACCACATCCACAGCCTTCTCCTCATCCACCAAGCGTGTCACTTGGTCATAGAAGGAGATCAGGTTCGTCAAGCAGGACCTGCCTTTCATAAACCCATGCTGACTGGGCCTGATCGCCTGCTTGCCCTGCAAGTGCCGCGTGATGACACTCAAGATAATCTGCTCCTAGAGTTTCCCTGGCACTGAGGTCAAACTAACAGGCCTATAGTTCCCCTGGTCTACCCTCCGGCCCTTGTAGATGGGCGTCACGTTTGCTAGCCGCCAGTCGACTGGGACCTCCCCTGATAGCAAGGACTGCCGATAAATAATGGAAAGCGGCTTGGCCAGCTCCTCCGCCAGTTCGCTCAGTACCCTCGGGTGGATCCCATCCGGCCCCATCGACTTGCATACATCCAAGTGTTGTAGCAGGTCGCCAACCATTTCCTCATGGATAGCGAGGGCCACATCCTGCTCCCCATCCCCTTCCACCAGCTCAGGGTACCAGGTATCCAGAGAACAACCGGTCTTGCCGCTAAAGACTGAGGCAAAGAAAGCACTGAGCACCTCAGCCTTTTCCTCATCTTTTGTAACTAAGTTTCCCCCCGCGAAGTTAGAAAGCCTGCTCTTAAATATTAAGTCAGTCCAGAAGGAACAATGAAAAGAAAGATTTTCACAGAGACCTGGGATACTGGAGGAAGTGAGAGAAGTGAGGAAATAAGGGAGAGAAAGGGAGAAGGAGGGAGAAAGATAGAGGGAAACAAGTGGAAATTGGTATGGGAAGAGGACTAAAAACGTTCTAGGAGTGAGAAGGAGACTATAGGGAAAAAAGATGCAAATAAAAAGTATGGTTAATACCTTTGGGAAAAATACTGCAGGAAACTATAGTCTGTCTATTATTTGATGTCTTAAATCCAGATTGGATGCTATTATGACAGACATTTTCTAGTAAAAAAAAATAATAATATATATATATATGTAAAACCAGAGTAATATGTTCTGTCCAATGTAATTCTTTGCTTTTCCTTGTGATCTCTGTTTACATTTTTTAATTTCTCTGAAAATATCATAACACCTATTGGATGTCATGTCATTCATAGCCTGGATGTGTGAAACTAAAGTTTCAAAGTTATGGGATTCAACATTTTACATAGAAGGCTTTATTTGGGCATTCTACTATTCCCAATTTATTTTAAAACAGTATACAGCTGTGAATATAGGTTAGTATCACTAAAGCCATCAACATATGTAAGATGACTTTTTGAAATGCAATGCATACATTGGGGCACTTCAGCTAGATAACATTCTTACAGATTCTTTTTATAAAGCATATATATATATATAGCATATATATACATATGCTTTGTAAAAACACAAACCCGAACATATTAAGGACCTAATCCTTTTTTAAAGTATGTGCTTCATTACGAGTTAGTTCAATGAAATAAAAGGATTTGTATCAATACAAGCAAGAGATGGATTGAAACTTTTACATCCAGTTTGAGATCTATCTGAACATCAGGAAACACGTTTTTATTGTGTGGGTGATGGAGTATGGGTGCAGGTTGCCCAGAGAGTTTGTGTAGTCTGCCTCCCTGGAGACCTTCAAAAGCCACCTGGACATGGTCCTGGGCAACCTGCTCTAGGTGGCCCTGCTTGAGCCTGGGGGCTGGACCAGACGTCCTCCAGAGGTCCCTTGCAATCTCAGCGTTTCTCTGATTCTGTGAATCTTCTATGTATTTAAAGCCCAAGTTAAAAATCCACTGATAACTGTACTAACAATAGATCACCCTTTGGCATGAACAGGATTACCTTACTTTGCTCTTCATAAATAGCTCTTGAGAGACTCCAGGCCCTTCATAACTCATCTCACGGGGATATTCTCTTCATCAAGGGAGTTGAACCAGATGTACTCCAGAGGTCTCCTCCACTTCAACCACTCTGTGATCCTGTGAGTCTGTGAATCTGATCTGTTTCTGAGAGGAAATAGATGTAATGAATTAATATTAAATAAATTTTGACAGATGGTAACTTTTCAGTACAGCAGAATTTCTCATATTATCCAATTAAGAAAACAATATGTTTGAGAATCTGAAGGAAGACTGGAGACTACTTTTGATCATTTATGTAATTACATTGTCTTTTTTAGGTCTTAAAGTGAAGGTACAACATTTTGATCAAAATATAATACCTTGGTTTACTGTCATACTTCACCAATGGCTTGTATTGTTTTTAGTTTTTAGTTTGTTTGTTTGTTTTTCTAGAAAGTTAGCTCCACATATAAAATAAACCTGCAGATGTAAACAAATCTAATTGTGAATCCTATTGGTCAAAGAATTCAATGTTATTTTTTTCACCAAAAGATATATGTCCCAGTTTTCTTTGTGAAGAAGATTCACACTAGACAGAAATGAACTGTTTTCTCCTTGCTTACCTGATTCACAGCCCTCTGTTCTCAATAAATAAATAAATAAATAAAACTTATTAATATTTCATATGTATAGCAACCTACTGCATTCAAATTAGCACAGGATTGTGAGGCTATATTTCCCAATATTTACTTGAATTTTATGATCAGATACTAATAAAGGAAAAATATGCATATATAATTCTCAAATGCTCTTATAATGCTTGCTGTTTGGTTCTTTAAAATGTTAGATGAGTGTACAGTGAGGAAATATAATTTCTATTTAATGAAATAATAAGTACTGAAAGGAGCCCATTGTGTCTGAAACAGAGAGCATAAGAGCTGAGAACTGACTGATAAGTCTCATTCTGTTTTCCCCCAAATATATTTTCTTTAACCTGTTTAACTGAAGTCCATAGTTGGATTTTGGAAATCTGGCAAAATCATGTGTCTTTTGAAATCAGAACAAGCATTTCCTCAGAAGCTTGTAGTCAGCCTCTGGTATGCTACTTGGCCTAAGAAAAGTGAAGTTGATCAGAAACAGTTGAAACAAATACACACTCATATTTGTTGAGGGCATCGGATCTGTACATAACTGACAGTTTTAATTCAAGGTTTATCACCAAGAAGTTTATCATTTAAGAGAGTCACACCTAGAGCATAAATAACTGCTTATCAGGTTTGATATGTGTAAAATCCTCTTATTCTGCTTATGCAAACGTGGGGTTTATAATTTTAAGGAGATTAATGTTTATATTTTACTGTACCATTTTATTAATTAAGGTTGCTTCTGCAGAATATGATGTGCAGAAACACCCAAGCTACATTTGGTAGCATGATGCACCATAAGAATTATTTTAGGTTACTTTCTAGCCTGACAGAAAACAATGTTCTTTTTGATCATGTAAACTGACCTAGAAAAGTCAGTCACAATCTACCCATTTGTTGTGCTTGCTATGCATAGCTGTGATTAGAGCCACCACATCTAAACATCCCTGGAAAAATGGTATTCTTCCTGCTTTTGGCAGTTCACACAGCTAGTTTGCTTTCAGATTGTATGAAACAGATCTCTTGTTAATTTATTTTGTCTATTGCAGGAATGTGAATAAAAATAACCTGCTTTGTATGTTTGCAGCACCTTATTGTGCCAGCTTCACTACCTTGTACACATTAATAATCCTTAAGTAACACTGTGAATTAGAGAATGATTGCATAAATGCAGAGATCATGATTTTCTTGTAAGATGCCTGTGGTGGAACTTGGATGGGCATGACCAACTATTACCTCTATCGTCTTCCCTCTATCAGCTTCAGAAGTCTTCAACTAGAAATCTTCAATCTCCATAGTGCTTCAATTATAATTATTAAGTAACCTTGCCACTACAAGCCCTTACTAGTGTAACAGAGTGAAGGCTATGATCTGTACACTTTATCTGTTCCATGTGCATATTTAATGGAGCAATTAATACAAGCTATTAAGCAGTGTATTGTCCATTGCCCAACCTTCTCATAAATACAGTCCCTTGCCAACACAGTCAGCTTTAATACAGCAGGGATCAGTGAACTGTATTTAAATGTGTCCTGTCTCTGCAAAATGACTAAGTAGTATATGATAAAGATGTTATTTTCAGTCTGTGGTTCCATGACATGTTAAGATCAATGGAATGCAATGAACCACCATACAAAGACAATGAAGAAAGGGATAATTAGCAGAAATAAGCTTATAGTGTTATAAAAGGTTACATAAATCAATAAAGTCTCTGAAAGATATAACATCTTTTCCTCTCAGCCCTCCTCCAACCTTTTTTTTTTCTTTTTTTCTTCTAATTGCACAATACAATTAAGACAAATCCATTTTCTACCCAAAATAGAAAGAAAATTGTATCAGTTCTAGTGGCATTTCAGAAGAGCTTCTCAGAATAGGAATATAGCATTTACAATATAGTACATATCATTAGAATTGCTGAGCAGAATGACTTCATAATAATTTGAAAAATAAACAGCTGTTTATTTCTATGCTACTGTTCCAGCTGCTTTAAACAATTTTGTGATAATGGATTATTAATTACACTGTACTTGCATGTCATTTGACATGAAGGAAATGTTTATATTGCTAAAAGATTTGTGTATACAAGTGGCTATGCAAACTGAGTACTTTAGAACTGGAAGTCTCAGACATTTAATGAACATTAAAATAAAAAAATAAATACATAAAATAAAATAACAAAAAATAAAATAAAATAAAATAAAATAAAATAAAATAAAATAAAATTAAATTAAATTAAAATAAAATAAAATAAATAAAGAAATAAAATAAAATAAATAAAATAAAATAAAATAAAATAAAATAATAAAATAAAATAAAATAAAATAAAATAAAATAAAATAAAATAAAATAAAATAAAATAAAATAAATAAAATAAAATAAAATAAAATAAAATAAAATAAAATAAAATAAAATAAAATAAAATAAAATAAAATAAAAGAGAGAGAATTACAAATAGGCAGATCCACAATGATATATAGGCTGCGGTTCACCTTTGGTAATATCATAAATCTTCAACCTCTTCTGTGTTAGCTTTAAGCATATCCTTTTCCCAGGAGGCTGTTCCATTAAGCTATTGTTCTGGATTTGGAATAAACTAAAGAGCAAAAGGAAATTAGACCTTATTTCCTGTAAATGAGACCCTATTTCATGTTCTCACAGGGCACTGATTGCTTCTGCCATAATCCACCAGCTGTTTCCAAAGTCCTAACTCAATAAAATAAATTAAAAAAATATATATTCCAAGAAGTTTAGTCTGCCCATACATTTTATACTGCATACTCTAAAGAGACTAATTATTACTGAAACTTTTTTTTTTTTTTGAGTGGCAAGGAGGAAAAAGAACAGCTTGAGACAGGGATAAAAGGCAGAATATTTTATTATGAGTGGCAAGCTTTGCAAAATTATAAGATACTGATAGCTAAGATATGAGAGTTTTTAATGAAAAGCATTAGGTGACCTTAATATAAATGTCACTATCACTTAGTTGCTAGAAGGAGAGCTATAGCAGTTGTGAAGTGTCAGAATTCATTTTAGTCTGAAAACTAATTTCAAATAGAACTTGTTCGAGAGTCTTTTGGGATCACTTTCCATGAACAGTTAATCTTAAGTAGTCAAAATACATGAATGTAGGGCCTAATTCTCCTCTCATTTACATCATCCTTGTGACTTAATTAGCTTCACACAAAATCATCCTAGTCTAACACAGGAAAAACGGGAAAATCAACTTCAAAATGAAACCATGTGTATGGATGTTAAACATCTGTTTATACCATTTATGAGTAACATTTTATATTATGTTATCATGTTAGTGTTATTGGGATCTTTTCAATGAATCCACCTGTACATGCTTATGCCTAGTCATGAGGAATCTCTTCCTTTCCTGAGATAATATGTTGTAAACTATTTAGCAGGAATCCAATGTGTAGTCAGGCATTGGAATGGATTGCCCAGGGAGGTGGTAGGGTCACCATCCCTGGGAGTGTTTAAGGAAAGGTTGAAGGTTGGACCTGGAACTTAGAGACATGGTTTAGTGGGTGACATTGGTAGTAGGGTGATGGTTGGACCAGATGATCTTGAAGGTCTTTTCCAACCTTAATGATTCTATGAAGAACTAGTCAGCCAGTGCTTTCTGGTCCTGCGTTTCCACTGACTGCTCCAATTCATTCAGTTACAACTGGTCTTTAGGTGAAAATGCTCCAGGCACTGGCTTCTAAACCCATTTGTGTCTGTCTTTGTTTTTGTTATGTTTTTTTTTTTTTTTCTACCCTAAATTTCAATTCAACTCTTCAAAACAAGGATACATGTATTAATACAATCCAGAGGAAAAAACTTTCAATTCAAGTACATAAGGATTTTTTCTTGCCCTTTTCCAGAAAATGTTTCATTTCATCAAACTGTCATGGTGAAAGCTAAAGACACATTGCACCAGAGCTGAAAAAAGAATTTTTATACAAACACTAAAAATGTTATTTCCACCTCCATATCTGCCTCAAGTTCTTTCACTTCTAACTTTTTGAACTCATGCCAAGACTGGCCAAGCAACTAATATCTCAAGCACTGAAAAGCACACTGTTCTGTATCAAAATCAATATTTAAAAAGTGGAGAGGAAAGAGAGATAAAGTCACTTTTGAATAATCAGAAAACACAATATCATGAGCAGCTGGCCAAAACAGAAAGGGCTTATTACTGACTGTTAAGCTTTAGTGTGTAAAATACTCCCTACACAAAACCATATTCAGTGGCAGAAGCAGGTTTCCAGTTCCAAATACTTCTATAAATCAACTAAATCCCATGAACTGCTGGAATGTTAATGGGGAAGTTGACATGAATTACTGTCTAACAGGAATACTGAATCCTTAAATGAACTGTACGCTCACATTTTTTAATGGCAGAAAGCTGAAGCCAGGCATAATAAAAATAATTGAAAGGAGTTTTTGAATGCATTAATCTAGATGAGAAGTGTTTTAAAGAACAAGTGAAGCAGAAAAACAGCCAGAATGTATACAGCATTTACTTGTAGACATCATTTACTTCTGATATTAGCAGTTACCATTAGTAAAATGCAGAAAAGTAGAAGAAAAAAAATCTTGTAAAATATTTTTAATATGTGGCAATTAAGGAAGAAAATCATGAAACTACTGCTTTGTATCAGACTTCAGTGGTAATCACATTCTGTCACAGCTGAGTCAGTCATATAGAAATAAGTGAGGGGAAGAAATGACCAAATGCCAAAAGGGGGCACTGGCAAACCATTAGGCTTCCTGAACGATAGCTACAAAGTAACTACCTACAAGAGGCTGCAAGAAAAATGTGAAAAGTGAGTCTGGTCTTTTGATCACTGAAAGGAATATTGAGGACTTTCATGGCTCAGAGGCACCAGCATAAGAGACCCTTTATAGATTGCTGCTGTCACCAGTTGTAAAATCACTGATGACCACACCGAAAACAAGGAACCAATGATACCATTCAAGACCAGAAAGATCATCTAACAAGCTAAGAATCATTGTTGAACATTGCAAGAGTAGCTGGATTTCAGGACTTAAATACCTACATTATATGTTGTTTTCAAAGCAGTTCAGTTCTTTGCAGGCTCAGTGGAGAAGCTGTTGAGAAGCCATACTATAGAAAAAGGGCCCACTCCATGTGCTCAGAAGCCTGTGTGTATGTATGTATATACATACTTTTCTATATCTTAAATTTGTCCTGCCTAGAAGACATTGTCAAGGGCAAGATTTCCTTTGTAAATTTATACATTTCTTCTTTTATTTTTGCTCTATGAATAGCTTAAACCTCAGCAGCTCTTAGTCTCTGTTCTTAGAATAGCTGGTAGCTACATTATGAGAAAATCAGAATGTCGATATGTGTATTTCTTAGAAGCATTCCTGCCAGACATGATTTCTAATATAAGGCCAGCATGCTCTTAATATAGAAACCTCCTCAAGCTCTGCCAAATCTGAATAAGTGAATTATTCAATTCACTTATTTCTAGGCTGACCTGAGAAAGTCAGATATATTAAGAGTGGCAAGGAAGGAACAAACATTGTAAAAATCCTCTAAAACCCCCTGTGATTCTACAGCACTGCATTGTAGGCTTATAGCACTTCACATCAGAGCTTTATTGAAAGTACATTAAACTAACAGGATTTTTTTAAATATTATAAATTAATATATATATATATAATATATGTATAACAATATGACCAGCAGTGAAGTTAGTCTCAGAGTTAAAACTAAAAACTGAGAACAGAAGTCAGGAAAGACTTCTGCTGTGACTCTGATACTGGGGAAGAAAAAGACAAGAAATGAAGGAAAAGGAAGTCAGAAAACCTGAGAGGGTTAGGAACTAAAAGAGCTAGTCCAAAGCATTAATAAGATGTGAAGCAAGTAGGGTATCTCATGATTCTAAAGGAGACTTAAGGGAAGATGGAACTCTCTCTGTTACAGGAGCAACACAGAAGAAAAGCCTTTTTTATATGTTACTAGAACACAACAGAGTATTCTTTTAGAAGTAATGGTGTTAAACCCATACAACAACAAAATAGAAAAGGCAAAGTTTAAAGCAATAAGTAATCATTCCTACTGAACCAAATGGAAAAACAGTGGTTTAAGGATTAGACACAGAGGGGTCTTTCATGAAAGTCTACACGCCCAAAAGCTGTCTGTTATTCCTTGCTACATCAGCTGTAAAAGATGCTACATTTCCCTATAGACTTTATCTTTGTAGTATTCTTTTACGAACATCCTTGAATATGTATGCTTGAGAATTTTCGTGTACAACTATCAATTCTTCAAGACACATCTTTAACAACAGGATATCAATGTGTGTGTTATTAAGAATGTCCCTAAAGATTATGTTAATTTTTTGTTTGTTTGGTTGTGTTTGTTGTTGTTGTTGTTGTTGTTTTTAATCAAAAGTGAGTGACTCTTATTAAAAACAACAACAACAAAAAAAACCCTCTGTTTTTCAAGGCCTAATGTGATCTGTAACTTCATTCCTAAGGTACTTGGAATATTTTTAGGTAAATCAAGGAATTTCAAAAATTCTTAGAAAGTGCACATCAAAATGCATCTCTTAAGCTCACTTTGCTGAAATGTTTCATCCTTGGCTGTGCATATTATCATTTAATATCCCAAACTATAACAAGTTCTGAAACAATGTTTGGCAGAGAGAAGGAAGGTTAAATATTAATTGTAAATGACTCAGCTTAATAACAATTTTCTAGGTTTTTATTTACATATGTGGGTTACGAACAACAGTTTTAAAGCAAAGAATCATCTAGCTCCCTTCAAATATTACCTTAGACAATATCTAACCATCTTTTCTCAATTAGCAGTTCAAATATATCATAGAAAATGAACATTTTAAAACTTTTCTAGTTTATAGGCTGTACTGCTGAGATAGACAACTGTGTGTACGTTGAAATGTTTAGTTGAAAGATATGCTGAAGTATGCTAAATTGTTGTTGCAAATTTGCCATTTTGAAAAAGAATTGGAACACAGAATTGCCAGTGGAAACCTTTTGGTGCTTCTACTCTGGCAATTACTGCCATAAGCAAAGACAGATATGTTTGTTTCTGCCTTCATCTGCTGCTTGGAAATCTGTTTCTGTTTTTGCTCACATATTTATAGATCTTTAGCTAAGTAGTTATTCTGAGTTTCCATAGTGATAACTGCAATATGTATTAACACTAAACTTCAAAGCATATTTACTGTTGGCATTGCTTCATAAATTACTTTTTCAAGTGCAGCTTCTCAAAATGTATTTCCTCAGTTCAGCTCCCCACTTGATTTGTGATAGATACTTTTGATATAGCTGTATTTATCTAGAAAAGACATTTTTCTCTTTGCAAGATTCAGTATATAGAGTTTACCTTTTTTTTTTTTTTCTTTAATCTTTACTATCAAATGGCCTGAAGAGATGAAGCTTCTGAATTCAGGATATCTTTGAAATAAAAATGGACTTAAATTGGCCTTATCTTCAATTAAGATTTCATTAAGTGAAGCAACATTAATAAAATAGGCAGTATAAAATAATACAGATAGCTTATCTGTATTCATAATCATGAGTATTTGTATGCGGAATTTGTTTTTCTGGTTACCATCAGATTAGAAAAGGATAACCCATTCGTATGATCTTATTTAATCAGAAAAGCTCAATTTCAGCTCATCAAATATGTCCAATGCATCACTTCTTGAAAAAAAAATTCTGGCACAACATTTTTCTAAACATTCTGTTCATGTTTCCCACTGTGCTTGTCTGAAGATTATTCCAGCCTGTTCTGGGATGCCATAATGTCATGGAGAAAGAGGCAACGCTAACTCAAAATTGATTTGTATCACCTTCCATCAAAAAGAAAATGTTTGTGTATTGCTTGTTTTGGTTTGTTTTTAATGAGTGTTTGAATATCAAACACATTTGGAGACAAAGATAAATGTTTTCAGGAAATATCTGGAGGAATGACTAAACAAATTTCCTCTTCATTTCTGTTAATTTCTTCTATAAATGTAACTGAATTAGAGATTATTGGATGAAAATCTTTCACTGTTTATGTCAAACATACCCATGGCTGGATTCTGTTCTGTACTAAACAGAACTGTCATGCATATAAATACAAGGTGACAAGTAATGTCAGAGACAAAGCCGAGACAGGGACTTGAGCCCGAATTACTGAAAGTGCTTGCCTGGCTCCTATTTTACCATGTTTGCAAGGAGACATGCTTTAATCTCTAATTTGCCTACTTGGTCTGCTTTTGATTTAAAGAAGGGAGTGCTTACATTTGACAAATTGCACTCTCTATTCAGGTGTTTTGGAAATCTAAAGCAGTAGAAAGCAGTCTCATTAACTGCAGCTGCCTGTTGTGTGCCATAATCCTGTTGTCCTTATAATCCTTCTTGTCCTCTAAAATCTTAACACCTATGCTCACATGGCAACAAGTATGAAACAATACTCTCCAACTGTTATCTCAGCAAACCCGTATCTCCAGGTTACAACTCCTGAGCATCCTTTTTCATTATCCTTACCTTAAATAACAATTTGTATTATCTTAGCCTTTCAGGGTTCATAGCAGTTCAAATGTTTGGGTTCTGAATAGTGTCTCTCTCTCCTTCACTGGCTAACAGTGGAGACTCCTGCACAAGGAGGATGCCCTCTGCAGTCATGTCTTGTGTCTTATGCAGCTCTGGTCTTCAGTCATCCTCACTAGGACTAAAGAATAAAATGTATGACTCTCCATTTTGTTCCCTGCCATCCCTGGTAGCTGTCAGAGTCCTGAAGCTTGAAGGCTTTGTGTGCAGAGCTGTATTTAAACTCAGGCCTTCGATCCTTGGTTGCACTATGTTGTAGGTATGCCTCTACCAGGCCACAGACCTTGCTGGCCCTGACCTAGTGTGAATAGGATGCAGCCAAGCTGTTCATGATGGCCCAAGCTCTGCACAGTGCCTTCACAATTTCAGTGTAACCAGAAGCTCAGCAAACCTTTTGCTAGCAGTATCCTGTGTCTGATGCGGTGACTCCTAGGTCCCACTTCTAGGTCAGTAGGAGGCACGAATGTGGAGAAGCAGCTGCTCTCTAGAGATCGCAGCAGCTGGCCCTGGGCCCTGCTGAGCTGGTCATGTGCCATGGGAGTCACTGACCTGCCAGAAGCATGGAAAAGCAAACGCATTGCACCCTCACCATCTGCCTTTGAGATGTGCGCCAAAGCAAGTCTTAAATGTCTGTTGTATAACAACTACTGCTATCTCAGTGATTTTCCAACACAATTGCCAGGGCTTCACAAAGTAGAGTATAAATGAGATTACTGAGTGAAGCGTGTTGCATAAACTTGCATTTAATCCATGACTTTTTTCATTCCAGCCCACTCTCTGTGAAACTGTGGAGATTTACCTTCAGTACTGAAAATATAAACTTGAATGTGTTCACACATATGTAATTGTGTGAGGAACAATATGCTCCCGTATATTAGCTACTCTCTGATATCTGCCTATTTGTAAACATTTGCTTTCACTGAAAATATGAGGTACATTGCTATTTTCCCATTAATGTACAAGATACATAAGTTTATTTTTTGATTGCTAAAGGATTGCATGTTTCTTGCTATCAACTTCAGCAACTTGTTAGCTAGTAACTTTCTACTGTGCCTTCAGTTTTCATAAATATTTCGTTCCCTAAAACACCTGCTCTGCTGTAATATAATTGTATGGAGACCTCCTTCTTGAAAGAAAAAAAAAAAAAAAAAAAAAAAACAGTGGACTACCGACTTTTTTCCTTTTTTTTTTTTTTCTCCTTGAAAATAAAGCTCTCTAGAGAGCTCTACTCACTCAGAAACAGTGGATATAAGATCTACAGGCATCCTGGAAATGAAATGTTCTTTGTGGTTTGACACAGAGAGGATATTTTAACAGCATACTAGAAAATGCTGTGCACAAAAAGAAGGGTGTACAGGATCTGGCAGGGATGGAGTTAACTTTCTTCACAGTAGCCCATATGGTGCTGTATTTTGGAGTTTTGGCTAAAGCAGTGTTGATAATGCACTGATGTTTTAGTTTTTGCTGAATAGTGCTTGCATAGCATCAAGGTTTTCCCTGGTTCTCATTCTCGACCCCAGCAAGTAGACTGGAAATGGACACGAGGAAAAGAGGGAACACAGCCAGGACAACTCTCAGCTGAATTGACCAAAGAGATATTCCACACCATGTAACACCATGCTCAACAATAAAAAAATGGTGGTTTGGTCTTTCCAAAATAGTCATTTCTGTAAGACTAGCTGGGCATCAATCTACTTCTGGGTGAGGTGGTGACTGATTGCCTCTGCATCACTTGTTTTTATTTTGTTTTCTTATCTTTTCTTTTTCCTTCACTTATTAGAGTTCACTTTGACTCACAAGTTTCCTTGCTTTTGCTCTTCCAGTTCTCTCCCCAACCCTGCTAGGAGGAGAGTCAGCAAGGAGGTACTTCATTGCTGGCCAGAATCAGCTCATCATCAAGAGATAGTTGCTATTTCTTCTAAACTAACTGAAACACTCTTACTTTTTTTCCTATAAATTGACTCAATGGCAGGAAGGCAAAGCCAAAAAAATGGAAAATAATGGGAAAGCTCATTACCATCTCCCCTTTTTCCTGAGAAGAGTGGACAGTTCATGAAGAGAAGAGAGAGAAATGATTACTTTAACCTGCAATAGTTTTACCTTATTTAAATTATTTTTTTTCAAAAGTTCCATGCCTCCAAATATACGCAACAAAGCTGAGTATTTCTTGGAAATTAGAACATTCACCATTTCCTGAACCAACAGTTTTGCTCTCGTATTATAAAGGAACAATTTGCCACTAGACATCCATTTCATTTTCAGTCCTTAATTCACACAGTCTTTTTAAGCCTGCAGGTTCAGGAAGGTCAGGCTACTTAGTCTAAGTGAGAACAGGAAAGTAGAAAATCTCCAGCATTTCTAAAATATATCCCTGCAAATAAATTAAAGAACGATATTTCTGCTGAAAATACCTTATTTCAAATAGAGGCAGTTAAGCCAAAATGCTCTGCTATGTAAATGAGTTCCTGAAATAAAAGGAGGTAGTGTTATAAGGGTATATTTTTACTCAGTTATGTTTTATAACAATTTTGTTGTACATTGACATCCAATGACATTCTCCCTCTGATGTACAGAATAACTTCAAGATAAGCTTCAGCATTTAAATAATGATCCAGCATCAATGATTTCACAGAAACAACATATGATAACCAAGTAATTGACTTTTATTTAATCAAATTATCAGGACCATATATTTATGTTTTTTTTCACTTTTAGTCCCATTATAGTATGTGCATGTGCATATGTTTGTGGCAAGATGGAGTTTACCCTTAAGCAAGAATGAATTGCCACAATTTATGCATATGTGACTATCATTTATTTAAGGAACAGAACATTTTTTGTTGTTTTTGTTTTTGTTTTATTATTTTATTTAAATTCATGGGAAGAAGCAAGTTAATTTCCAGATACGGGTCAGAACAAACATGCTGCAGAGCCTGCCTCACCTCTGGATAAAATCTCCTATTACTATCTTTTGAAATTATTCAGGGAATCAATAATAGCCATGATCTATTATTAAAATAACATTCACCAAGTCATAACCAGAGGCATGATCTACATTATTTTCAAGGAATATGTTGAAAACATATGTCAAGTTGATGACAGAAGTCCCAGCAGCAATTTATTCTTACGCTTCTTTCAATACAGTGTCCTGGGATGATGGAGAGTTTTATAATTAACGGCAGTTATGCTGGACATACTCTGATAAGAAATGATGGGCTTGCCATTTACAAACATCAAATTTTATGAGCTGGAAATGAAATGCAGTCATAACAGGCCAACAGACCAAGAAGTGATATAAGCTGTAATTTCATAATAGTGTATCTTCTGCTAGCAAAGCAAAAATAGTTCCCACATGAGCTGAATAATGCTGTGGGGTTGGCTAAGAAATGACAAAAACATTGCAGTAATTTTCAGCTGGTTTATGGTTATCCACTTCTTATCTGGAAAACAAAAAAATAAATTTTTGTCTTTCATTTTTTTTTGTTATAGATGGAGGAAATATTCACCAAAATTCCCCTTTCCGTGAAACAGAAAGTTTCACTGAATTTCTGTGGAAAAAGACTGTAAAAAGAAACAGCAGAGGCTGCTATAGGAACAAATTGACAGTGAACAGAAGGAAAGTAATGGAAAAAAATAATAGAGATTTTCAGCATTAAGTTTACAGATTTTTTTTTTAATTTAGTATAAACTATAGAGCAGCAGCACATTTTCTGCTTCCACATTTTCTTTTGGAACTGAGGAAAAAATAGTTTATTTTTCCCAGAATGAAAAGTGATAATGAGATAATGATGTCCCACATCAAATGTGTTTCATGAGAATAAAACATACAAGAAAAAATCAGGAACATTATTTAGAATCACCACATTACTAGAATAAACATACAAGTGTAAATTTGCTCCTCAGTGTTTGCAACCTAAACATTATGAAATGCAGTATTTTCATTTCAAATGGATTGTTACATTAAAAATATCTTTTTCCAAGATTAACAAATTTTGAATGTCATCAATGTTGTTATGAAGATGAGTATTTTTACATTAAACAAACATTCACAAAAAAATAGAAATAACCACAGGAAAAAAAAAAAAAAAGCTCAAAAATGGCCAGATTATCTCTTGAAGTGCTCTTTTCAGCACTTTCTCTGTTGCCTTTTAAGTTCTTACTATAATTTGAAACTCAAACCCTTCCAGAAAGCTATTAAAACATCTTGTTTGCCTTAAAATGAGTTATTTATTCCCATGTCCGTGCAGAAAAGTAACATAAGTTCTGAACACACAGTTTTTGCCATACTCTTTCAGTTTTCCTCCTCTTCCCAATAAATTTAGTGCGGATGGAAATATAAGAGAATCAAAAAAATGAAAGATGTCATTCCTAAAGTGGGTTTAAAGATAGTATTTCTAAATGTACTTACATTTTTAGTTGAGAATTCTTGACTTATGACTAACAAGGTATTATAATACATTTCCTCATATCTGTATTTTGAAACCAAAATGTCACATATCTTAAATTCTCTCACTGAAAGAGAGCATTGTGTTTTAGGCACAGTACATATTCTGTGCACATGATCTACTTTTCTACTTTGTAAAGCATGGTACTAAACCCAACTCTTAGAAGGAAATTATCAGTAATGAAAAAAAAAAAAATAATAAAATTCTGCCACTTAAAAAAAAAAATCCATTTGCATGCAAGCTTAAGATCATTTAGATATTCTGCAGGCAATAGAGTTGGAGTTGGAAATTCTTAAATCTTTTTTACCATCATTGAAAGACTTGGCACTGAAACAGAGGTTATCAGGACTTAGCAGAAAAATTATATCTCATGGTCTGATAATCTTCTGAGCTACATCCTAGCATAACAATGAAGAGGGTGGAAATTATATCCTATAAAGAATTTTTAGGACAAATATGGATTTCCATGAAATATGTGGTCAGAAACTAACTGTTATAATTTTTGTATTGTTCAGATTTTTTTATTAACAGAAGCAAATAGATCTTACTAAGGATGTAGTAAACTTCTGGAACTTGTTGCTGCAGGCAGCTGTGGAGGCAGACATTTCAGCATGTTCAAAAAAGGATTAAACAAATTCATGTGCAAAAAGTCATTAAATGGAAAAGCCCACAGGAGTATATAGCCTCTGTTGTATAATAATCAACAGGTTTGTAAAGTACAAGGGGAAAAAAGTTTTTTAGAGCCATTATCAAAAGCAAAATACTGGACCATTGATCTGACTAAATAGAGCATTTCTTTTGCCTTTATGCTCACCAAATTCATTCTGCTTGCAAATTGTATTGTACAGTAGATTAATTTAGGTAAATCAAATAGGAATAGTCCTAGATTAATATACCTTCTAAAAACAAACCTAGATTTTAAGATGATGAAACAGGCATTTCAAATGCAATTCTGTTGTACTTAGGACTCCAAATGAAACTAGTCAAATGTAACTATTTATCTGTTTGTAGAAAGTTAAAAAATTACCATAAATATAGAATCATAGAATAGCTCAGGTTGGAAGGGACCCCAAAGACCACATAGTTCCAACCCCCCTGCCATAGGCAGGGACGCCACCCACTAGATCAGGTTGCTCAGGGCCTCATCTAACTTGATTTTGAACACCTCCAGAGATGAGGCATCCACAGCTTCTTTCAGCAACATGGTCCAGCGCCTCATCACCCTCACAATAAAGAATTTATTTTCTTTTAGTTTAAAACCATTACTTCTTGTCATATTACTACACACCTTGGTAAAGCATTTCTCCCCATCTTTCTTGTAGGCCTCCTACAGATATTGGAAGGCCACAATTAGATTTTCCCTTGCCTTCCCTTCCCTTCTCTTGCCTTGCCTTGCCTGCCCTGCCCTCTTCTTCCTTGTGTGAGACCAACCTTACCTTCTGTGAAGACAATGAGTAGCATGGATTACTCAGTAATTATATACAGAAAGCCGTCTATTATAGTGGTCTTTCCTGCCTACTGTAAATAAATGCCAAATGCAATTTTCATACACTTAATATATATTTTAAATTTAAGCAGAAGGACACAGATGACACAACCCAACAACCCTTACATAAATTCACACAAGTAGTGTGATACCTTGACAAACATACAAACTCCCATTCAGCTGCTCTCTTCCTCCCCTCCTCAGCAGAACAGAAAAAGAAAATAGGATGTGAAACCTCATGGGTCAAGATGAACTACCTCAACTTTAGGAAAAATAATTTAATTTCTTGCCAGTTGCAGTAGGTTTGGGTAGCTAAAATAAAACTTTTAAACAGCACCTTTCCCTTGGATCAGGTCCACTCCTTCAGTCCCGATTCCTCTTCCTACCCTGGGCTGCGCGGTGACCTCCCACACTTTCCCTCTGCTCCAGCATAGGCTCTCCACAGGCTGCTGTCTTTCAGGATAAATCTGCACGGGCTCCCCACGAGCCATAATGGATATCTGCTCCCGTGCCATGGAGCACCTCCTCTTCATCATCCTCCAACTGTGGTGCTCTGTCTCAACTGTTTCACACACTTTAGTTCCCTTCTCTCTCTCTGGCACTTTTTTCCCCTTCCTTAAAGATGTTTCCCACAGGCACCCCAGGGTGGCTGCTGGGCACATGGGTGTCCTGCAGCAGGGCTGTTGGAGCCATCTGGAACCGTCTGTGTCCTGCACCTCACCTCACAGAGCAGCCCTGCGGTCCTCCACTGCCAGCACCTAGACACCTGCATCCAGTACAAAGAATTAGTGATATTTCTTCAAAAAAGTGGCATAATGCTATGATAATGCAATCATTTAACTGGGACTTGGATGTGTTTAAAATATTAATGTGGACTACTTTTTTAAAAAGTGAAAGACTTTGAATGAGCTGCTCTTGCATCCTTAACGGTCTTGAACTCTACTTCAGCATGACTTCAGCAGATAAGCTTGGCATGGATGTATAATGCAGAAGAAAAAAAATAGTTATCTGTACACTGTAAGAGAAAAAAAAAAAGTCAATATATTAAGAAGCGAAGTTAATATTCCTCAAAAGCCTGATGGTATACTGTAACTGCAGCAAGTGGATAGGAGGAATTGCTGGCCACTGAGCACTGCAGGGGAGGGAATTCCTGCTTTGTCTGCACTTCTTCAGATCCATTTTTCTTCTAATCTGAGATATATTATATTACCCTGCCTTATGACATTTGGATTGCCTGACTGCCTGACTTACCAAACCAAACTGCAGTGTCATCTTCTATGACGTATAATTTCATATTGATAAGACAAGCATATTTCCACCATACTGCAAGTAAACACAACTTCAATTTCTAAGAATCTCATTTGCCTACATAATTTACGGGTCTTGTTTCATCATGTTGAGATTTTCTTTCATTCAGCCAAATCTTTTTGATCATTATGGGCCTTTCAAAGTTAGGCTTCAATTTGTGTCATTTCCCTTACGATCATGCATCACTTCATAAATGTGATGCACAGCTGGATTATACAAGGAGATATATGATAGGATTTAGGGGCATAGGCACATTCAGTACAGAGGAGTTAAACAAAGAAACAGAGAAGGTTTTCTTAAGAGTTCGGGTGACAACTATCACTTCTAGGTCATCCTTTATTACAGATATATGTCCTTTTCCTGACTTCCTGAGTAGAGAAAATGTGACTTTTCTGCATAAGCATATTCTGAGTCAAAGTGTCATGCTAAATCAGTGCATTTAGATTTGTTTCAATGGTCTATGCAGTTATTCATAGGCTATAGCGTTCATCTTGTCTAACTTCTTAGACTTAGATATTTAGGTTACAGATATTTCACCATCTAAATCTTTCACAGCTGGGTTCATTAGGCCAGATATAAGTGTTTACATCAAGGAAATTATTTCGCCTGCTTCTGCAATCCTAGGAGAGAAACAAACACTTCCAGAGATATATTCATCCCATCATTACTTCCTGGGGAAAATAGGTGAGATGAATCCCATCCTTAATTTTAGACATTCACATTTGACTTAATTACCCTAAAGTCCCTAGCCTGAGTGTAACACCTAAGGCAAGGCAATTGAGTCTTGCCCTTGGTTTATATCCAGGCAGGGAATTTGTTGTTTGTTTGTATTTTAATTGAGTCATAAAAACATAGGTCCATAGAGGGTGATCTAGAGCCTCCTAGAACTAGCCCTACAACTAACATATCATCTTATATATAACATTTCATCTTATATATGATTTTTTTTCCAACTGCTGCAAGAAACTTTGAAACAGTGGATGGAATTACCTTGAAGCAGTTTTTTTTTATATAAAAGTGGAACACAGCTGAGTAGCTGATATTTTTGCACTTTTATAAGTAGTGCACAACATAATTCTGCTCTATTATATATTCTGAAATGTTGCCATAGTGGAAAGAAATGATAGTTCAGAAGCATTTTAAAGGTGTAAAGACTTTTGAGTGTAGAAGTGTTCTTAAAAATTGACATCAGCATACAATATGAAAAAAAAATAATAATAAATAAAAAAAAAATCCAAGAAGACCTTGATTCTTCTAGGGCTTGTTTTTCTCTTAAGTATGCAAGAAAGAGTACTTGCAGTCCCTGCAGTGATGCTAAGTTTCTAAACATTTTGTTATAGATCATTACAATGAACTGAGGAAGACTAAACCAGAAAAGGGATGTTTCATGTAGCCTATTAAATATGGTATTGCCTTTGTTAATAATAATAGGCTAAAAGCATTTTACTGACTCTGCAAATCTTCAGGACTGGAGCCTGTCAGGTTTTCTTAGGCTGGACTTGTCAAAAGCTTGCCTGGAGCTTGCTTATTTTATCTGTAATATCTGTTGTCCAATGGCAAGGAGATTACCAAATATTTTTAGTCTTGCTTAGCTTTCTATAATTGTAAGATGCAATGTCAATTGTTACAATAATTCTGATATATTTCTGTAAGTAATAGATGGTGATAACATGTAGTTATATAAAGCATGAACTACTGATGACCCTAGAATACAGGTGTGGCATAGAGAAATACAAATGTGCCATGCTAATAAAGGCCTCAGAAGTGTAAACACAGGACAATATCAGAGGCACAAGGTCTATAACCAAAACACCAGTTGTCAATTACTGATCATTAAATGAATGCATCCTTGGGACTTGGGTAAAAGCAATTTTAGCAGTAAGAAAGATAACTGTATGTTATGGGCACCATATGCAGCAAATTTGGACATAAAATGGAGTTGGAGACCAATGAAGAAACAAGAAAAAAAAAAACATATAAAGAGTGTTGGAGAATGTATAAAAAATAGCCATGGATGTGAAGAGAAAGTAACTCAGCATCATGCTCCTCTCAGCAAAGAGGAAGAAACCCCTCAGTTCTAAAGTCATACTTCTCTAGGTGAGGGACTTGGGATTCTGACGGCTTTCCATAACCCCTTCACCCAGAACAAAGCCATCAACCTTATGACTCAGAAGAGCGAGAATAACAGAGTAAAGATAAATACATTTTATATAACTATTTTAATAATATCGTTAGATTTTTCTATATTTCTTAGATAATTGCCATTATGATTGGTATTGTGATAATCAATGAAAAAATAGTAACTCTTGTAGTTATTATATTCTAAAATATTTCATTTAGACTAATATTGAATTCTGTGTTTCACCTATAAAGTAGGTTTCTTTGGCCCATATAAACTACACAATATATTTTTGCAGCAATGTCACGTTATTCTTTTCAACAGTGGTGGCAGATGGTAAGGCTTTGCTCTGAGTGAATTTTCTTGTTGAACTTGAAACAGGTTCATAAACACAATATTTTATAAAGGAATCTATGATATTAAACTGTTCTCTGGACAGACAAGCTCTACATGGTCAAAACTGAAGAATCACAATCACACAATTCAGCATGCTGACACCGAAGTTCAACATCATTTTGTCTTGCTCTGCTGCTGGCGTTTAGTGGTAATCCAGCTTTTATTATGGCCTCCTGGGTGAAGCCTTAGTCAGGACTGGATCCCTATGACTGCACATATCAACTTGAATGATCTCTTAATATTTACCTCCTTAGTTAATTTTTTTCATCACCAATGGTTACAAGAGAAATTTTGAAGACTTAAGGTCTTTGTAAAAGAAATACTTTTTTCCAATTCTTCTTGACACTTAGAATAGTCCTGGAATCATTGAATCACAGAATCATTTAGGATGGAAAAGATCAAGTCCAACCATCAACCTAAAACTACCAAGTCCACCACTAAGCCATGTCTCTAAGTACCAAAAAAATGAATAATTATGTGTTTAAGCAGAGGATTAAATAATAATAAAGATAATGAATTTTCACAGTATGTTGCATTACGACCATCATTATTAGACTGCAGTGTCTTACTATGGAGCAATATCTTAGGTGCAGGTAATTTGTTAGCCATTATTTTGAACAATAATCAGTCTCCTGTTGTGATAAATGTTTTTGTTGTTGTTGTTTGTTTGTGGTTTTTTTTTCCCCACACCACATATTTAACCCTGTTTATTTCCTTTCTGCAAGTGACTTTCTACTAAGTTAGTTTTTACGCTGTTCTTCCTTTTGTATGCATTTAGTGATAGTATTTTGTAATAATCTAATTTAGTCTTAAATATTTAGCATGAAAACCACATCATCATTCTCTAGTTTTGCATAACTAGAGAACATTTTTGGGAAAAGGTGATTCACGACACCTTCATTTTAAGGAAACAGAAGAATTATTTGCAATGGAGAATGACTGGGAGAGGAAAAGTATGCAAAAGTATGCTTCAAGCTTTTCTTTGAAATTGAACAGAAATATCGAAAAAGAGCTATGCCAGAAAAACATGGTGTGTTGTGAGAGAGGTTATTAAAGAAAATAAAGGCATTAAAAGTGATTTTTTTTTTCTTTTAAGAACAAAATATAGATTTAACAACACTAAAACACTGCTTGCCGTGGTGTCTGGCAACAGAAGGTACTGTTTGAAATTATATTTTGGAGTGACAACCTGGTGCTCTGGAGAGCTGGAACTGTCAGTGACACTGAAAATGTGTCAATAAAACTATTATATGTAGACATCCTAAATGCCGAAGCAATGAGCTTCTGAATGAAAGGAATAACCTTTCCTCTCCTTGAAAAGAAATACATAAGCAAGATTATAATTATAGGAGGCTGAATAATAAACAGTTTTTTCTTCTCCTCCCAGGGCAGACTACCATGAGACTGATGGACTCACACCTCCCTTCTTCAATGTCACATGGACAGTTACTTTTGCATAACAATGGAAGCTTTTGAAGGTTTAGAAGCCTACCAGACAGACCTAAACTGACAGCTAGGGTAGGATTATCTTTTTGCAGGGATAGGAGTACAGTATCTCTGGCCAGGACTAGGAATCTTAAAATGCCACTTTAGAATCAGGCCCCCACCTAAGAGAGGGAACCAGATGGCAGAAATAATCTAATAAATTCCTGCTTTCGGGCAAGACCTCACTAGAGACTGAAGGTCTGCTCTTTTTCCTTAGTCTGACTTTGGTTGGTCTGTGATTTCCCTTTATTACTTTTCCTTCAGTGTCTAGCATGTTTCACCAGTATATTTCACTGGCTGAGTACATGGCACATCATTAACCCTGGATCAGTCATTTTTCTCTGTCACACTTTTGCCTTTCCCAATCTTCATGATATCCACAAGCAAATATTTGGTAGTTGTTTTTTTTTGTTTGTTTGTTTTGTTTTCCAGCATTACATTGTACTCAGAAAATAAAGTCTTTCAAAAAATCATCCTTTAGATGAATTCAGCACAGATGTCATTTAGGGTACAATACATTTACTTGAAAAATAATCAGTTACAGTGTCTTTGTAGTCAATAAAAAGCCTCAGGAAGAATTACCAAAGTGCAATCTGTTATCTTAACATAGACAATTCATAGTAGGTCAGATGAATCAAACTTCAGGAGCATTTGCAAAGGCTGCCTAGGCTGACTGGCTCAGATATTAATATCCACCATCAGAAGAGTTCCACCTTTTTGTCTACAAGGACATTTCTGCAAAGACGTTTCCTCATGACTTCAGGGGAAACCAAGATGATCAATTCAGATTTAGTGTCTAAAATTTAGGTGTATTGATTTAGGCAAATGAGCCTCACCAAACTAGGTTTCAGAAGGTGGTGAACTATATCCTTTCAGGCCAAATAGTATGTAGTTCTTACTGTGTAGTTCTTTACTGTCATGTAATAAAATACTCCATGGCACAAAAGAGCTAAACTGGCTACTGACTGCAACAAAGAATTTCACACAGATAGCTTGTATTGCAGAAGTACATGTGAACTGGAAGAGGTTTGGCTTCACTGTCTCAAATATCTTTTCTCCGATGAATCATATGAATGAATGTTTGGAATCACGAGACTTACTGTTAAATCTTTTTTGAGATATATCTTTACTCTATACACTTTCAGCAAGGCAGGGGTAATAATATTACTGTAGATGTTTCCACCTGCTGGTGAGTGTGCCAGATTTCATCTGTTTCTATAAATTCCATTGTTTGAGAGAAAAACAAGAATAGTATATCTGCATTTATTTCTGTTGCTATATTACTTTTTTGTGTGATATTGATTTCTGCTATTCTAATTACTAGCATCTAAAACTCCATGGTAGTCAACAGCAACAATAATGTATACTGATTTTGATTATTGAATAATAATGATTATATTATTGGTCACAGTAGTAATAATAGTGATTACTGGAAAAAAAAAATGTAGCCCATAGAATACTAGAGTAATCCTTGCTACTGTTTTTTCTTGGTTTCAAACACATTCTGACATAATCTTAGTTCAAAGAATCTATTAGTCCTATATCTGTCACATAATTTCACAATATTCTAATATACTTAAGGCTTCACCTGCTGAAGATCATGATTTTCCAGATCTACCCAGAGCAAATGGGCTACGAACAATCAAAGTCACAGTGATCATAGAATCATAGAATATCCCGAGTAGGAAGGGACCCGTAAGGATCATCAAGTCCAACTCCTGGCACCGCACAGGTCTACCCAAAAGTTTAGACCATGTGACTAAGTGCACAGTCCAATCGTTTCTTAAATTCAGACAGACTTGGTGCAGTGACTACTTCACTGGGGAGCCTGTTCCAGTGTATGACCACCCTCTCGGTGAGGAACCTCTTCCTGATGTCCAGCCTAAACTTCCTGTGCCTCAGTTTAACACTGTTCCCGCAGGTCCTATCACTGGTGATTATGGAGAAAAGGTCACCTGCCTCTCCACTCCCCCTCGCGAGGAAGTTGTAGACTGCGATGAGGTCCCCCCTCAGCCTCCTCTTCTACAGACTGAACAGGGCCAGTGACCTCAGCTGCTCCTCATATGTCTTCCCCTCTAGGCCCTTCACCATCTTCGTCGCCCTCCTCTGGACACTCTCCAACAGTTTAATGTCCTTTTTGTACTGTGGTGCCCAGAACTGCACACAGTACTCGAGGTGATGAGTGATGAAAACAAAGACCAAAATACTTCTAAATGAGAAACTGAGGAGACCATCAAGAGAACAATTGTTAGCTAAGCTCTCATGTAAAACAAATTGGCATGCAGAACACAAGATACAACATCTTACTGATTGGTCAGAGCAGACTGAAAATCTGGACAGGGTTATTCTGTGATAATGTAGTCCACAGAGCCAGCATGTGACTGACTTTGTTACTGTTCATATAGTAAATGTGTTACCAGTATCACAGTTAGAAATCTGCTTTCTTGTCCATCTTACTTTCTACTTTCAGTTGATTATCTTTCCCTGAAGATATTTTTTAGTCTGAATATTTTAATTAACTTGATAAACTCCTCATTTACCTTCATAGGAATTTAATTCATTTCTCTTAGAACTGAACACACTTTGTATTCAGTATCTCCTCCTCACTTCATTGTTCAAGGAAGATCAGGATCCTCAGAAACCCATGAATGATTCTCCAATGACCTGGAATTTCCCACTGGTGTCAAGTTTTCATCTTGCCTAAAGCTGCATCTCACAACTACTCTTAACCAGGTTACACAAACAAAATATTTTCTATGAGGACTGCAATTACACTTCCTACATTTTTCTCCCTGCAGTCTCACATGTGTGTCTCAAATGGACTCCCTAGCCATAGCAGTACACAGAAGTCATGTAAAACAAGCTGTAATAAAGAAGACTGGGATGAAAGGAGAATATACAACAGGAAGAATTTTATGTGGCGCCAACCAGATCATTGTCTACAAGGTGAGACAGGCAAAGTGAAAAGGGACACATAATGGGGTAATTAATATAGCATTATTTGAGAAAAATCAGCTAGGGAATAGATGAAGTAACCTATATCAGGAAGGGTGTAGGTATGTCAACGTAGAGGGAGATCCCCTGTAGATAGAATACAGAGGTCAGGGAGTAAGCTTCAGGCACTGCCTACATCTTTCTGCTGGAAGAAGAAAGACAAACCTAAGCAGCAAGCCAGACATAGCTTTTGGGTTTAAAGAGGTCCTTATTTCTGCTAGCAATTTCATAACTGTAAGGTATTTCTGGTGGTTTGTATTCAGCAATATATATGTCTAATAACTCTAGTCTACTAGAGATACAGTGAAGCTATCCCTATCTACCTATTCAAATTTATATATGAAGCCCCACAAATGGATTATGTTATCTGGTTATGCTTGTCCAACTTCTTTTGAATATACTTCAGCAACATGGTGATTATGAAATGAGTTTTGACCTGCATTAAGCCCAAGTGGTTTTTGACATATGCTCAAAACTATTAGGTAATAAGAACTTGTATCTACCAGAGAACTGCCTGAAAATAAGCACATGCAGAACCCTGTAAGAAAACAGGGACTTAGATCACTCAGAAGACAATTCTATGCACATCATATAATTTTCTTTCTTACATTTTGAAATTCACCTATTTCACTCAGTTTTATCTGATGAAGCAGTGTGAAAGAAAATGATAGGAAAATGTTTTTTTCAGTCTCTCTAAGTTGTTCCATTCCAAACCAATTCATCCCATTCATCCAAAGATTTATCTAAACCTCACACTTGGTTGCAAGTATTTTGTGCTTTGTGCTTTATCCCTTATCAAAAGGGAATACTAAGGGGATGAAAAAATAAGATCAAGGTAGGGTTCCTACTTCAGAGAATCACTGTTGACTACAGCTCCAGACATTCATACAATTTGTTTCCAGAAGTGCTGAGCAAAATGAGCTCAATTTCAGTGAGCTTTTGCTTAGAGATGAGGACAAAGTTGCTTCCCCAGACCACCAGCAATGAGACTGTGTCTTTTCTATTTTGTCTTCTAATATTTCTGGCAGAAGTGGGAGGGTAGGGCTGATGAGGTCAGCTACATTGAATTAATCTTACATTTCCTACTTACTGTTTGAACAATCCATGCCTGGCAACAATCTACTCCAGCAAAGGTGAAAAAATAAAGACAAATAAATAAAAGACATTTCTTCCATGCACCTAATGAAATTCTCAGATGTATCTCAGGCATTGTTTTAAATATTAGAATACAAATGTCCTAACAACAAACAGAGGTCCATAGTTCAATGTAACGTGCAATGATCAGCTTCTTAGTAGGAAACACATGAAAGTTAGAAACTATCTAGAGCGACACCTACTAAAAGAATTTTCTATGAATGATTTTATACAATGCAGAAAAAAGAAAAAAAAAAGAAAAAAAAAGCTATTTAATATACAAAGATAAACTTGGCTATGATTGTAGTTTTGTATTATTTCATTTCCTGAGTTCTAGAAGAATTCAGATTATGAAAGTGAATAGTATAGACTGCCATCATGTTTCAAGAAAGATACCGTCCTTAATATAATATTCAATTTCTACTTAAATTTTGCTATATATAAGTTAACATATAAAAATATATAATGCAACAAATAGGAATTGTGATATCAGCAAAGTAAAAAAATCAGAAACAGATAAAAAATTTCAGACAGAGTCATAGAATCATTAAGGTTGGAAAAGACCTCCAAGATCATCTGATCCAACCGTTCCCCCACCACCACCAATATCACCTACTAAATCAAGTCCCTAAGTATCATATCTAACATTTCCTTAAACATCCCAAGGGACAGTGACTCCACCACCACCCTGCACAACCCATTCCGATGCCTAACCACTCTTTCTAAGAAATTTCTCCTAATTTCCAACCTGAACTTCCCCTGGCAAAACTTGAGGCCATTCCAAGCCTTTGTATCTTTATCTGAGGTATTGATATGGGCCTTATTTGAATACCAAAAAAGGTATACTTAAACATTCTGGTTTTAAGATATTTTTAAATTTGGTTTGAATAAGTTTCTTTCATGTAGTTAGCAGTATCGTAAATGCAGTTACTGATACATTTTTACAGAGAGAATGCAAAATTAAGCAATCTGCTTACTATGTGCAGGGATATTAAAGCTGGGAGATAATTCAAAATAGAGGGATTTGCAGATTGAGGGAGACTTTTGTGTTCTTCCTCCAAAGGTTTTATTTCAGTATTTTTACCTTTTTTTTTTTTAAAAAAAAAAAAAGCAAAAGTCATTGAGACCAGTCCTTATCTGAAATTCATTTTGAAAGCCTATATAACAAAGAAGCACCCTCTTGAGGATAGAACGGAATTGTAAGTCACTGTGATGCAGGGATGGAAACACCATTTTCTGTCCTTAAAAGGCCTGTGTGCAGGCCTGCAAACTGCAGCTCCGAGAGAAAGGAATTTTCTGTAGTTCCTTATCTATTATTGTTTCTAAGACTTCAATGTATCTTGAAGTTTTCTAGAACTATAATGCTACTGCTAAGGAATCCCAGTTCTATAGCTTCTTTTGTTTCAAAACGTAAGTTGTGGGAGTGTGAGAGCATATGAGTTGTGGGAATGTCTCTAAGATAACTGAAAAATAAATTTACACCAAGAGAACAAGTGTGGTTAAAAGACACATTTTACAATATAAATAAATTCCAAACTATAAAACCATATTCTGTGAATATGAAAATATTGATGGTACACAAAAATGAAAAATCTCATTTCGTAACTGTCTGATACTCCAAGCAATGTAACAAAAAATTAGGAAAAAAAAAAAAAAAAAAAAGATAATAGACCATTTACCAAAAAGGTGAGATTTAATTAAACTCAGCCTAGCAAATGTGTCCTCTTGGTTTTCCACTAAATAATACCCTGACCCATAATAATAATAATAATAATAATAATAATAATAATAATAATAATAATAATAATAAAGTAGTAGTACAGGTACAGGTCCCTACAGCACATCATAAATTACTGTTTTTAAAGGAAAGAGAAACCAAAACCACAACACACATGGAACATAAAATTGACTTCCTTTACTGCTATCTAATTAGATCCAATTTCACAGAAAATTTTCCTGTGCTAAAAATATCTCTCTTTCACTTCCACTGAAAACTAACTGTGGAGTCTGCTAAACATCTGTGAGAAGAGACTAGGCACTGCTCCCATGTTGGAAACTGCCAGTTCCAGCCAGCTCTGAAAGGTACCCACTGCTGGCCAAAGCTGTGCCCATCAGCATTTCTGGTTGCACTTCTGTGGTAACGTATTTCAGAAAGGGGGAAAAAAAATGCTCTGCAGCAGTTTTGAGAGAGAAAAGTGAGAAAAGGAACAGATTCCAGGCCAGAGCTGCAGCCCCCAGTAGGAGCAAGGGGTCTGGGGGGAGCTTCCACCCATGGGGGACCCGTGCTGGAGCAGTTTGCTCCTGGGGGATGGATGGACCCCGTGGTACGGAGCCGTGTGGGAGCAGTTCTTGAAGAGCTGCTGCCTGTGGGCAGCCCCCGCAGGATCAGTTTGGGAAGGATGGCATCCCGTGGGAGGGACCCCACGTGGAACAGGGGCAAAGAGTGACTATAAAGAAGTATCAGATGGTGAAGTGTTATGCACTTGACCACATTCCGCATTCCCTGTTCCCTTGCTCCGCTCAGAAGGAGAAGGTAGAAGAGTCAGGAGAGAAGTATAACCTGGGAAGGAGGTGCATGGGGGGGAAGGTCTTTTTTTATTTTGTTTTTGTTTCTCACTATCCAACTCTAGTATTAAAAGGTAATAAATTAAATTAATATTCCACAAGCTGAGTCTGTTTTGCCCATGAGGGCAAAGGTCAGGGTTTAAGGGTCTTTGAGCAATCTCATCTAGTGGAAGGTGTCCCTGCCCATAGCACGGGGATTGGAATTAGATGATCTTTAAGGTCCCTTCCAACCCAAACCATTCTATGATCCTGTGATGTAAATTTTTGAGCAATCTCCCGGTACATACCTTTAAACCCATGAGTTTTTATATTATATTTTCTGCCCCTGTCCTACTGAAGAGGAGGAGTGACAGAGTGGTGGGCACCTGGCAACCAGACAAGGTTAACCCACAACATCTTGCAAGGGACCAAGAACAAAGTTCTGCTTTTTGTGTGCATGAAAGGGAAAGAAATGATCAGTTTTATGGCATTTTAGTAAATGATAATAACGCCCTGTTATTCCAGAAAATCTCAGCCACTCTTTCCTCACCAGTGTTTGCATCCTTTGAAATCAGATCCACTGCCCAGAGTAATATGGCATACAGAAAGAAAAATATAGGGACAATAAATGTCTGTTAGGTGACACTATTTTACTTTTGAGTGCTAATTGCCCAGGTGGGGTTACCCAAATGACACTCAGCCTTTCTCTCTCATGGGTACACTCTTTCCCCCAGCATGGAGAACAGTGCAAGCTTTATTCTTCGAAGTAATGAATGAACCCAAAGGATGCTCTGTCAAACCATGCAAAATTAATTAGGTCAAGGACATGAGTGAGTGTATGGTGGCTCTTACGCAGACATTTTTAAACCAATTGCCTATAGTACAGTAGCCCTGATATGCCATTCCAAATATCAGCATTATGGGATGTGTTCATCAAATCACTGAGCATAATCATATTTCTTTTTATGACTGTCAAGGTTTCTTTCCTACTTGCTCCATCCCCTCCCTTTTTCTTCTGCATTATATTTATTATTGTTATTTTGCCTACAAGAAAGGAATGGTTGCTGAAATACTGCTCTCTGCTTTTTTTCATTTGTGCAACAGCTCCCTCTAATGTTATTTTTCTCTTTTCCCTCCATTTCTTGATGGAGCATATTTTTTCAATCTATATTTATGATTTGATGAAAGGGTTTTCTTTGGTCATTCTTCTGTGTTGTGAATACATGAATACTCATTCAACCTGACAGGAATTATGTATATATTAGAGAATTTACGTTCCTTCACTGAATAGGTTTTATCAACAGTACCAAACAATTACGACATGATTAAAAAGACCATAACTATTACTGAAATTGGCTGCCTTTGAACAGACTGCTTTGGAGCTTTTCAATGATTCAAAGATTTAGATATGATTTGATGGTACAGACTGATTTACTGATAATTTATTTATTTGTTTCATTCCAATAACAGCCATCTCTGAGAGCATAAATATCTAAGCTGACTAAATGTTGCTTGACCAGATTGGTTCATGGTTATGCAGATGTGCTGCTTTGACCTCTTTTTGAGAAGCATGTGAATAACAGAGTATTGGATCCAAGAAAAACATAATGCCAGGCACAAACTTAGCGACTATTGGGGCCATTGAGTAATGCCAAATGGAGAGAGAAAATCTACCTACATGAACAGCAGAGTAACAGAAACAAGACAGTCTTTACAGATATGGGAAAATGAATTTAGAAAGAATCGTAAAAGAGAGGAAGAAAGACAATAAGGTGGGTTAGGGAATGGCTGGCCAATTAGATAAATAGATTATAAAATCAAGAAAGCCACTGCCATCATCCCAGTCAGTGTACACGCCTGCACAGTGTAAGCCCTATATCTGCGTGAGGTGCATTTCTTCTTCCCAGATACAGAGCCCCCAAATTCTGTGTTTGTGCTTGTTTTCAAACAACCATAGCTGCCTGAAAACCTGTGGTTGTGCATGCTCAAAGTAATCACTTCCAATCTCCTACTTTAGGGTGACAAAGCTTTTCATTAAATCCTATTAGTGTTCAGCTATTCAGGGTGAAGGCTGTTTCAGGGACTACATAATTAAATAGCTACAGCAGACTAATGGCCAAACAGCCACAAGATTTAATAATTAATTAGCGTTCTTGTTAAAAAAACTTGGTACAAATACCTAAAGTTTTTTGGACCTAGAGGATCAAGTTTTATATTAATTTGTTTCAATTAAAATTTCATCCTTTTTTCTTTTTTCCTTTTTTTTTTGGTTTTTTTTTCATTTACTTTCCAAGTTTCTTAAATGTAAAATAATATTTGAAAATGTAAAAAGTACATCATATTCACTGGGAGACTGTGTTTATGAATTATGGCCAAAAATTCTTACTGGTTATTTAGTGGTAATTTTTAGGAATCTCAATTTGAAATGTCAAGGATATAAAATAGCTAGTTTTAACTGTGTAAAATAGCATCTTGTTATTAAATTAATACTGCCACAAGTTCCTCAACTGCTAGTCTAAGCAACTACTTGCTTTTACTAACTCCCAGAGTCATATATGCTGACATCTTTATTCATGTGACTGTTGTCAGATATCATGATGTTAGCATGACCTTTGAATGTTAACCCATACAAAAATCCACTGAGCTTTCAGAGACAGCTATGTGAGAGTCTTTGAATCTAAATTTCTGACTGTTGTGCATCTGTAAACATGAATAAATCTTAGAGATGCAAAATCTCAAAAATCAAGTTTAATCTGAATCTCAGGACAGTCATTTAGGGTACATACAACCATAAACTAAAAAGTAAAAACAAACAAGATGCCCTGAAACATGGGGAAACATTCATTTAGAGAACATAAAGAGAGAAAATCCTAATTGTAGACAAAACCACATTTTTGGAATTTGGTAGCACCTGTCTTCTAGAGCACTTTGCTGGAGCACCAGGTTTTGGGTTAGTGACTGGTTGGTCAGTTTCTGATTTGAAACAGTGGAAAAAGGGAAGCTGATTATGTTCAAAGGCACATAAGCTCTAAGGCAGAAGATGGAAAATCAAGTTTTTGTGAGAAAGAATCCACATGCAGTACGGGGGCTCCTCCTTTTTTTTATCCCATCTCCTTCAGTTACATTGCCAGCTCTGCAGCCTGTGGCAAGGTGCAGCAACACTATGTAGTGTGGGTAGGGCAGGTGGTTGACTGCCTGCAGCCAAGATGAGGCTTAGCAATGAGTTGAATTGCTTCTTCTGCCTTGCCAAGGTCCACGTAAGGAATATACCCCAGGGTGAGAGTTGATAGTTACTAAAATCTTAAATTTAGAGCTCAGTTTGAGGCCATAGAAAAGACACAGGTATTTGTAGCCAAATTAGAGCAGTGAATATAAACCTATGGGGAAAAAATAAATAAATAAATAAATAAATAAATAAATAAATAAATAAATATTGGTAGTTGTATTTTAGCACGAAACAGATATATATATATATATATATGTATCCTCTATACCTCTATACATTCTGTGCCATGCAGGGCTTCCCAGGTTATATTTCTGTACCAGTCAGCTCTGAGCTCTCACCTGGGGACAAACATGCATCTTGGTTCCTGTTTATACCTTCAGGCTTCTCACCTGCTTAGCCACATGCTGCAAACATAACTTCACATCACACCTTTTAATTGCCCAGGAAGCCAGTTCCCTCAGCACCTTGCACTGCATCTGTCGGGCTGACCGACAAAAGGCCGACCCCCACGCAGGGTGGCAAGAGCAGGGAGGACTAAGGGGGGGGGGGGGGGGGGGGCAGTGGAGCCCCTGTCTGCTGGGCATTAGTGCTCAGCCTGCATGCTGGCTGGACCTCTATCTGACTGCTGGCTTCAGCAGCTCCTTAACAGTACTCCATGTTTCACATCCTCAAAGATACAGTATGTTCCTGTTCAGAAGAGGGCTTTTTGTTTGGTGGCGTGATAGGCTCTGAAGATTCACCAGCTGTCCTCTCCTGGGGAGTATTGTTTGTATTCTTTTTCACAGAGCTGCCTCGGTATTTACTATATATGCTGTAGCACTAAGATTAGCTATGTGAGTGAAATAGTCTACTTTTGCACTTATTTTTTACATATATATTTTTTCCTTTCTCTTTTCTCATACTTCTCTTTTCTCATATTAGAAAAAAAAAATCCTACATAAATATGTGAAAACGAGACATAGAATAAGATCCAAGATGTCTGAACAAGTTAACAGATGATAAGACATTTACTTCTTTATGCAATGCTTAATCTGTCAGACAGCAATAATCCTACAGTAAAGGAAAGAGATCTATGTTGGAGTTCAACAAGAACCAATTTTTTCTTAATTTCTTTAAATGAATTACACTTTTTTTCTTGACTTTCAGTGAACTTTTGTACAATCTCTTTATGAATCAGCATTTTCTTCAATGGGAAAAATGTTCCACTATTAAATTTACAACCAGCTGCAGCCAGCATAAGTGCCACAGCAGACAGCTGACGTAAGTAAGAGTCTCGGGCCACTTAAGCAAACCAAGACAACAGGCGTGCTTGCTCGGAAGAGTGTTCTAGCTACCAGAAGCATTGTACAAAGTGCTGCCAGAAGGAGTTGTAGGAATGTTTGTGGAGAAAACTAGGATTCAAGAGAGCCTGACTGTTGTAAACAGTGTGCTACTGCTAGAGAAACGCACTAAGTATATTGATTAACACTTTTCTCTGCAAACAGCCTCTCAGGAAATGAGTAACCATGAAGTAATCTCTGAAATCTGGTTTCAAAGTGATACTGGATTTCTCTAAACTCAGCCACACAGGTTCAGTTCTGGTAGTACTGCAGGTTTCTTTGCCACTGCGAGCTCATGGGGGTCTTTACAGTGAACAACATCAGGCAGCTATCTTAGCTGGCTCTGCAACAGCAAGCGGGGGAGCACAGCTGAAAATGATCTGGAGAGCAAATGTGTTAGTTCCCAGCATCCAGACCACCTGCAGTTCAGAGGTTGTACTTCAGGCCATTTCTTGTGCGTTTCTGCAGACTGAAAGCCTCACAGCAGCTGGAGCATTTTTGTACTCCAGGCACATTTTGGGTTAATCTCAGCGGAAACCCCAAGCCCCAAGCCCTCTCCATTCTGCCAAAGCATGGTAAGAAGGAGCAATGAGGAAATTTGTTTCAAAGCACTGAATCCAAAGTACAGTGCTAATGTAGACACCAGATTAAGTGATCAGATTAGAGACCTGTACAGGAAAAGAAAACAAGTAGACATTATCCTGACCCTTTGTCCCATTGGAGGAAAGTACAGACCGAATCTCTTAATTTAAGAACTTAAACTAGATGCCAAAATATGATGTTCCCAAGCTCTCTCTGAGGGATCTACTGTTCAGTTAGGATGAAAGTATTGTTTTGTTTTGTTTTTGTGTGTGTGAGTTTTCTTTTTTTCCCCTCTCTTTATCTTTGCTGTTTATTGACTTATTGTTGGCATCGTATTCTGCAGCTTCTAGATAACACTTGTCACACATAAATATACCTAAAACATAAGCGAGCTATTCTTTCTCTTACATTGTAGATACATTCACAGTCTCATATCTGGCCATGGATATCTACATTAGCTGTCAGCTGGAAGCTTTTCTGTCTTCAGCATCACATCATATCAGCTATGGTTCAAATCTGATATTAATAAAATCCCTGTAACTTTGCTGTTCTCTGAATGTGGTATTTTCCTCTAAATCCCACTTCAGACAATATTGAGGATGAGCTGAACAGAGGCTTTAGACAGCTGCCTAATGCTGCCGCTAGAATAAAGATGGTGTTATCGTCAGATGGGGCTTTGTGCTGTGCAGCTCCTTTCTAGCTGCTTGAGTTTAATTGTACACGTTCCCATGGAGGTCAAAGCAGCAAAAAGCTCCCACTTCTGATTCTTAAACACATTATTTCTTCAGGCAGGCACAGGATTGTCTGTACCTTAGCAATTTGTGCGGCTCTGGGTACACTCACTGCGTTGTCTTCACCATAATTAAAAATAATAATTATTGTCACATTTAAATAAGAAGCTTTACATTTACAAGCTACCTTTAGTATTTTCTGAAGGCAGCACTCAGTGTACTACACATAAGAAATGGACTACTGCAAGACAATAGGTGAGATAAGCCAGTACACACTGAAAATTTCGTGACACCAAGGCACAGCCGCATGCTTCACACAGATGCATGTTTCTCCCTAAATCTCATAGTAGGTAAGCGTGTTGTGGGAGTATCAGATTCAGTGCAGACAAGCAAAAATGGTATCTACAAAAAACATCATCTTTTAAAGAAGACATCAATATATGCACAAGTATCTAATATACAATATGCCAGTGGAAGTAGCATCAGAATATTCTGCATTCACTTTAAGTTTTGTATTATTAACAGTTTTGGGATATACTTCAAATTGTTTTTGAGTGCCTATTATCAACAGTATAAAAATTGGGATATATACAGGAAAAATATGATATCTACGTAAGCAATTTCATATGCAGCTGAAGAATAAAGATAACTGTAACTGTCTCAGCCTAGGAATTAAGAAAAAGTAAGGGGAAAAGTCTATATCAGATATAAGTGTTTCATTCCATCTAGAGAAATTGAACAGCAGCTGTAGCAAGACAAATATCAGACAGATGTCTCTAGGAGCTTCCTGAACTTGTGGATAAATTTGGCAGAACCAATAAAAATCAGGCATAACCAATGAGCAGCTATTTACCCTGAGAGAGTAGGAAAAGACATAGTTGATTAATATAATTGTCTCATACCTCATTAGACAGCTAACCCTTGCTGTGCATTAAAGACTTTTTACTAAGTGTATTATGGCACCACATAAGAGAATTACTTTCTAAAAATAATGCAGCATGTAAACAAAGTTACTTTGATTTTTATTGCTTCTCACAACAGTGTTCAGTGTTCCTCCACAAAATAACAGGGAGTCATGAGACTTTACATCTGCCCCTCTACTTGATATTTGCTCCCCTAAACATAAACTTTAGGAATAAATGAAAAATAAAGGACATGTTGAGTTTAAAATTTAAAAAATACTGTTTATGTCTTGGATAAAAGAGGACACATTTAGTCTCGACACAAAATTACTTATTAAACCAAAAATTTTTTATAACTAAAATTTTAAAATTTACAAATGTTAAGAAGTTGTTTTTTGTTTTTTGTTTTTTTTTTTAAGTAGTATTATGGATGTTTTCTTTCTTTAGAACAGGTTATTCATAAGCCTTTGTACAGATATGTCAAATAGCTTTTGGAAAATGACATGGATCAAAGCCATGCATCTGTATGAAAGAAAGAACTAGAACACGGGTAACTTGGAACATTGATGGTTAGTGAAACCAAAATTACTTTTATCAACTCAACTTTTCAAAAATAAAAATAAAAATGCTGAAGTAAGGTTTTGCTGAGAAAATTTAGATTGTTGACATTACTTTTTTTTTTTTGACAGCTAGTTTGCAATAGATGAAGCTGAGTAATCAGTGGATCTTGTCTAAAATAAGAACCCCTAAATTTGAAGTATATCTCAAGCTTATGGTTTTTAAAATTTGTAATAGTTAAGTATTCTCATAATCGTCACTGTTTTTTAGCTTTTTGTTCAAATTTAGCTGAATATTGAGCATCAAAAATCAGTTCCTTTTGTACAGATGCAAAAATCCTTTGCTGAATTTGCATAAGTAGGTTTATTCTTTCTGCATATTTTTCCTGGAAACTTTTTTTCTAAGTGAAAGAAAATACCTACAATAAATAAATAAATAACAAAAAGAGAAAAATGGTCCATAGTATATATAGTTCAGGCCCAAGTTCTCCCACAGAGGAAATGGCTGCTTGTACCAGAGGAGGTTTAGTTTGGATATTAGGAAAAAAATATTCACTGAAAGATTTGTGAAGTGATGGAACAGGCTGCCTGGTGAAGTTGTTAAGTCCCCATCCTTGGAGGTATTCAAAAGACTTGTAGATGTGATGCTTAGGGACATGGTTTAGTGGTAGATTTGCAGTGCCAGGTTAACGGTTGGACTTGATGGCCTTAGAGTTCTTTTCCAAACTAAATGTTTCTACAATTCCACAATTCTCTATAGTGAAAAATTAATATATTGAACATAAATGCTGCTAAAAAATGTTTCTAAAAAGATTCATGAGTAGTCATGTAAAGTTATTATTTTATTATTATCATTATTATTATTTTCTCATCTGCCTTCTGCCCTCTAAAATAGTAAATTCTAAATCTTCTTCGGTACACTGTCACCTTTCAGTCAGGTGCACGAGTCAGGTGCAACTTCTTTTCACTTAGCTACTGTAGGTAGCCTATCCTACTCCACAGGGGCACAAAGAACACTGTTTGGTAAATTTAATAATTTCTGTAGGAAATTAAAATTTGCTTCAAACCAGTAAATTGCATTACAAGAACCTATAACGCTTCAGATTATATTTGCAATAATAAAAAATAAAATAATAAACAAATGCCTTTACAGACAATGGGTTTAAACTGAAATAAGAGAAATCCCTTTTAAATATTAGAAATATATATATATATATATATTACTTTAAGAGCAGTCAAATACTAGCTGTGAAGTCTCCATCTTTGTAGATACTCTAACCCTGCCTGGACACAGGCAGACACAGGCAAACTGCTGTAGCTGACCTTGCACTGAGCAGGGGATGGGACTTGGGACCTCTTAGTCATACCGCCTCAGCCTTATTGTGATTCCTAAACAATGAGAAAAAAATTAGACAATTAACCTGTTAAAATTAGCCATTTTAAAGAATAGATCCAATAGAAGTACAGGAAAATAAATAAATAAATAAATAAATAAAATTCTTTAATTTACCACTACAAAAGGTAGGGTGATTAAAAAAAAAAAAAAATCCACCATAAATAAAAGTGTTGACATACTTAAAAATAAAGAATTATCCCTGTTGAATAAAGACATACTTTAAAAGAAATGTAATGATATACTTTTAAAATAAGCAATAAAATAGAGATTGCAGCATGAAAATAGATAAAATAATTTGATATTAATAACAAAAATGATAAAAAAATGTTCTGCTTACACTCTTTGGTAAGATGTGCTATAAGTCCCTTTCAGGCACTGTTAGGAGAAATAAATAGATAGATAAAGATTTGAAGCTTTCTGTGTAAAATCTGCCCTCAGTCTTCTCTTTTTTCAGGCTAAACAGGCCCAGTTCTCTCAGCCTGTCCTCATACGACTGGTACTCCAGTCCTCCCATCACCTTCGTAGCCCTCCTCTGGACTCGCTCCAGTAACTCCACATCCCTCTTGTGCTGGGGAGCCCAGAACTGGACACAATACCCCAGGTGAGGCCTCACCAGGGCTGAGCAGAGGGGGAGGATCACCTCCCTTGACCTGCTGGCAACACTCTTCCAAATGCACCCCAGGATACCGTTGGCTTTCTTGGCCACCAGGGCACCTTCCTGACTCGTGGTCAGCCTGCTGCCCACCAGGACTCCCAGGTCTACCTCTGCAGAGCTGCTCTCCAGCAGGTCAGCCCCCAGCCTGTACTGGTGCTTGGAGTTATTCCTCCCTAGGTGCAGGACCCTGCACTTGCCTTTGTTGAACTTCATGAGGTTCCTCTCGATCCAAACATCCGGCATGTCACGGTCTCTCTGAATGGCAGCACAGCCCTCTGGGGTATCAGCCTCTCCTCTGAGTTTTGTGTCATCAGCAAACTTTCTGAGGGTGCACTCGGTTCCATCATCCCGTCTCTTCGACCAAGGGAAAGTCCTCCTTTCTCTGGACTTCCTCTCTTGTCTCTGGGGTCTGAGATTCCTAAGGGCTGATCTTAGCAGTAAAGATTGAAGAAAAAAAGGCAACTCTTACTTCTCCGTATCCTTTGTCACTAGGGCACCTGCCCCATTCAGCAGTGGGCCAATGTTTTCCCCAGTCTTCCTTTTTCTACTGATGTATTTGAAGAAGCCCTTCTTGTTGTCCTTTACATCCCTTGCCAGATCTAATTCCAAATGGGCCTTGGCCTTCCTTGTCACATCCCTGCATACTCTGACAGTGTCCCTATATTCCCAAGTGGCCTGTCCCTTTTTCCACATGCTGTAAACTTCCTCCTTTTGTCTGAGCTTTGCCAGGAGCTCCTGGCTCATCCATGCAGGTCTCCTGCCCCCTTTACTTGTCTTCTTACTCACAGGGATGCACTGATCTTGAGCTTGGAGGAAGCAATGCTTGAATACTGACCAGCTGTCTTGGACCCCCCTTCCCTCTAGGGCCCTAACCCATGGAATTCTTCCAAGTAGATCCCTGAAGAGGCCAAAGTTTGCTCTCCTGAAGTCCAGGGTCACAATCCTACTTTTTGCCCTGCTTCCTCCTCGTGAACCCTGAACTCCAGCATACCATGGTCACTGCAGCCAAGGCTGGCCCTGATCCTCACATCTCCAACTTGTCCTTCCTCATGTGTTAATACAACATCCAGCAGCACACCTCTCCTTGTTGGCTTCTCCAACACCTGTGTCAAAAAGTTGTCATGAATGCACTGCAGAAGCCTCCTGGACTGTTTATGCCTAGCTGTGTGGTCCTCCCACCAGATAGCAGGGTAGTTGAAGTCCCCCATGAGAACCAGGACTTGTGATTGAGAGGCTGCTTCAAGCTGTCTGAAGAAGGCTTCATCTACCTCCTCTTCCTGATCAAGTGGCCTGTAGCAAACACCTACAGCCATGGTAGCCTGCCCTTTAATCCTTACCCATAAGCTCTCAACTCACTCTTCATCCACCCCTAGGCAGAGCTCCATGCATTCCAGTTGCTCTCTCACATAAAGAGCAACTCCACCAACTCACCTTCCTGGCTGGTCTTTTCTAAAATGCTTTCCATGACAGCATCCCAGTCACGAGAGCTATCCCACCATGTCTCTGATTGCCATGAGATCATAGCCTTGTGACTGCATGGAGATCTCCAGTTCTTCCTGTTTGTTTCCCATACTACATGCATTAGTGTACAAGCATTTCAGGGAGCTGAAATGCTTATTTCTCATGTTGTGTGTATATATAGAAACACTTCAGATATCTTTCATTCAACCAAACCTCTTGTGGGGCAGACTGAAGGGCCTCACCAGCATTCAGTTCCTCAACTGATATATTAAATGACATTTCCATTTAAAGATTTTGTCTGTGTCTATATATCTGTTTATATAAAATATAGAATTTCATTCTATTTTGGAATAATCAAATAGGATAAATTCAAGAACTGGATCATTTCCACATCCAGAGCTTTGCCATATGTTTCCATCAAACTGAGATCCAAAGGCAGTATTTCAATTCTTTAAAGATCTTATTCTCTTGTTGCTCAAGAGGTATTTGCTTCCTGTTTTATTCTGTTGTCACTTTCTGTGTCTAGAGAGGGGTAATTTTGCTACTTACCTTCTACTGGTTTCAAAGTGCTGTAAGAATTGATCAATAAACTTCTTTACTTTCACCCCACAGAAAGGGATCTGGGGTTTTTGATTGACACCAAGTATGAACATGAGCCAGCAGTGTGCCCTGGCAGCCAGGAGGGCCAACCGTATCCTGGGGTGCATCAAGCACGGCATTGCTAGTCGGTCGAGGGAGGTGATTGTCCCGCTCTACTCTGTGCTGGTGCGGCCTCACCCCAAGTACCGTGTGCAGTTCGGGGCACCACAGTGTAAGAAAGATATAAAGGTTTAGAGAGTGTCCAAAGGAGAGCAACAAAAATGGTAAAGGGTCTAGAGGGTAAGATATATGAGGAGCAGCTGAAGTCACTTGGATTCTTCATCCTGGAGAAGAGGACACTGAGGTGAGACCTCATCGTGGTCTACAGCTTCCTCACAAGGGGAGAAGAGCAGACACTGAGCTCTGCTCTCTGGTGACAGTGACAGGACCCAAGGGAATGGCTTGAAGCTGCAACAGGGGTGGTTCAGGCTGGACATTAGGAACAGGTTCTTCACCAAGAAGGTGTTTGGGCACTTGGACAGGCTCCAGGCTCTCCAGGTATATTGTCACAGCACCGAGCCTGTCAGAGTTTAAGAAACGTTTGGGCAACGCTCTCAGACACATGATTTGTGTTGTTTTTTTCTTGGGTGGTCCTCTGGGGACCCAGGAGTTGGACTCAATGATCCTTGTGGGTCCCTTCCAACTTGGATATTCTATGATTCTGATTTTCCTTCTTCTCACCAACTTTAATTAAAAAAAAAAAAGTACAAATAATAACAAAATTATTTGAATTTGTGACCTTCTTTTGCTGAAGTCCTCAAAGTTCTCATTGCATTATACATTGTTTCTTATTATATTCTTAGATATAGCCTACCTAGATACTCCAGAGCCTAATTATTCAAAATTTAAAATGTACTCAACAAAGAAATATAACAAGACTTTTGTTTTTTTCTCCTAAACTTAAGCATGATTTTTTTCCCTCTATTAGATCTGTCACAAACATTTTTGTCATCAGAAAAATATTTTACAATATATGAAAAAGCACATATAAGGAAACGATGCTAAAATGTTGTTGGCATTACTACTATAGCGTGAATTCATGAAAGAGATATAAAAATGACTGTGATACACATTTGTATTCAGGCTCCAGTGAAAACTCAAATATTAGTGACCTAAATTCTTACTTGCCATTACTGCTTGTTGCATTTTTCTCTTGTATAACTAAAGGCAACCATAAAAGAGAGAAACTACTGATACTATTTGGCAGCTCTCTTCACAGCCTCTATTTTGCTAGTTTGGAAGTAGAAGGGATCTGTTGTGGCAGTAATTCAGTAAAACCCCTTATGGCTCACAGCTGTTATCTGTGTGATCAGCCTTTCTGTGGGCAAGAGAAGTTTCTCTGGTCCTGCAGTCAGAGGTAGACCTTTAACACTGTGTAACCCTGTGCACCTGACATTTTGAAACCATAGAAACCAAGAAATGTCACAGCATTTGGTGACCTCTAGTGGACACAGTTACATTTGCATGTCTTCTGGATGAAAATCTCTATTTTTTTCTATGTGTTTTCAGGAAAGGGTGCAATGCAGTTATTGAATTCTGATCATTTGTCTATTTAGCAAAGTAATTCCAAACTCCGAAATTTTCATGTGTTCTAGTAATTGAGAATATGCTTAAACTGAATTACTCTTTATACATATGCAAGATTAAAAAAATCTTAAGATAAAACCATTAGTAGGTGTAAGAACAAAAACAGATAAAACACATTAAAACAGCATAAAACTACTGATGTCTGTTTCCCAGCTTTTCAAATTTGAATTTGGGAGGTTGCAAAAATCGTGTTCAAATTTTCTAAAATATTTTTTCCTTCAACAGGGTAAATCATGGCATTTTCTAAGGAAGTTCACCTTAAGAACTATAATCATCAATTACCCTGTCATAGTCCCACGTGCACCTTTCTCCTGTTTTAACACTAGCTGTAGTATAAATGCTCATGTCAGCACAGCATGTGAATAAATTAACTAGTTTCTTTCAGATTATTTCACTAGATATTACAGCTGTTTCCTTTCTCACTCTATGTATGGTAAGTCCTTCTTTTCCTCCATGCCATCTCCTGTTCCTTGATGGGGCTTCTCTATCCCTTTCTATGAGAAGGAAATATCTTACCTTCACCTGTGTTCCCCTGAGGAGCTCAGGAGTGAAGGATCAGGAAATTCTCTTCACTTACTTTGTTATTATACCATAACCATTATTTTATTTTTTGATTATTCAGGGTGAAAATAATTATACAGTTTCCACAGCTGATATCAGAAGGTCAGTTTTCTTACTGCGTGTCGTTTATTGCTTTATTATAGCAGCCTGTGGCAAATCACACAGAGGATGAATAACAGCTGGATTCAAGTCTAACTAGGAGCTGTAACTGAGGGGAAAAAATAGCATTCACTCTTGGTAATATAAACATCAGTGACAGTTAAATAACAAGTATCCCGAACATTCCTAAATTACCACTGTATTCCCTTAGGAAGGAAAAATAGGACAGAGTAGAAGAGTAGGTCAAAAATGTCTGTACATTCTTCAGTTGTGATAAGACAGTTGTAAAGGCAATAGACTGCATACAACATGCAGCAAGCAATAAAGCGTAATGTCTTCACAGTCAATGAAGTCTGACTCATACTGTCTTCTTCATCATGCAATTCATTACATAGGCATGGTCCTGAGCACTTCCATCCAATTCAGCCATGGTTAAGATCCTTCTCAGATGCCTCTAGCAATTTAGCTTTTTTTTCTTTTTTTTTTTCCCCTAAAATTAAAAACAATTATAATTAATCAATCTCTGATCCACTGCTTGACTGTAACATTTCCTGCCATGTTCCATGAAGGAACATAGACTCCCCTGATGGGCAATAATTCAAACCAGTTTTTTACTCCATCAAGAATAGATATTTTGAGTCACACTTCCAGTGAAGCATGTAGGGATGCATTGTTGTCCTTAATTATTTAATTAAGACACCAATACGATGCAGAAAAGCGATGTAAACTTAAAAGGTGAACCTTGAGATACACTGAGCCACAGGACTGCTGCTATAGCTATTGTAGCTTCTGGAAGATTGCTCTGGTGAAAAGAAAGAGGAGTTGTGACAGCCTCCATCTGTCTTCTGAGTATCTTGCATCAGACCAGTTGCTTGTGTCTCTGCCGTGTGTTTAGTACTTTGAACTGTCCTTACCTTTTATAAATTTTCTGCTAAGCTGCTTCAAAGTTGAGAAGTTTTCCACTTTGGATGTAACACTAATGCAAGCAGTTCCCCTGCCAACACAGCATTATGCTGCTGTGACACTGAACCCTGCTACAACCTCTACAACTCTGTTTTTTCCCCAACAAACTCATTCTGTCCTGTCACTGAGGAAGATATCTTCATACATACTTAATCTATCCAAGCATTTCTTTAGAGACTATCCCATGTTTAAAAGCCCCTAAAAACAACATCACACAGGAAGATTAATCTACCCTTGTGATAGTCTCAAGTGAAGGTGATGTGCAGCAGCAGTATCAAATTTGCTTCATTAGCAGTAGTGTGGAAAAAAAAATGCAGTCTAACTGATATTTCTTCTCCCCACTTAGTCATCTCCATAGGTATATAGAGAAATACACTTACTGCATAGAACAGATTACAAGTCCCTTTCTGATCTTTTGTACCTGAGATTGCTCCAAACCTGAAGAAGGACTATCAGTTGTCATTCCAAAGTTTCCCATATTTATAATTAATATAAATTACATTCACCACTGCCTAGGACTTACCTATCCTTCTGTGTAGGTAGCTCAATCAGTGGTCAATCGGTGACCCATATTAGTTTTTGTTTATTTCACCATTATTCTGTATTTCATTCCATATTCTGTGTCATTGCCCTTTCTCCCCTTTACTGCAGGGAGCACTGGCTTTGCTCCTACTGAGTCAGGCTTGCTAGTTAACTTTCTGGTCCTGTACATGGAAACTTTAAACCACACGAATTGTTATTGACATTTGCTCCACTCAATATGGTTGAAGGCTTCTTGAGAAAAGACATGCTTGAGCAGACACAGAGCAAATCACTGGGATGGCTACCAGATAGCATTATTCCCTCTCTGGCAGGAGATAACAACAGGTGCAAAGCTTATCTTGCTGGGCTGTTTTGTTAACAGAGTTGACATCTACTTTAAAAAAAAAGACTTAGAAAAGAAATCTGAGTATTCATTATAATGGATCTAATGTATGGCCTCTTAGCAGCTGTTAGTATAGCTGGACAAAACACATTTGCAGTCTGTTTAACATAAAGAAATCCGAAGGATAATAACCTATCAACACTGATGTTTAACAGTTACTGGAACAAACATATCCACTACAAAGAGTTAGGAAACTCAAATGAAAGTGTGATAGTTATTTTCAGCACAGTAATTATGCCTGGTAAGTGCATGTTTACATTTTTTGATTAGACACTTAAGAGACTTGCAACAATCTACCCTTCTATGAGCTGTTCAAAATTACTTTTGTGATTGTACAGAATATGGTGAATTTTAATTACTGTGACATTTGCTTGTGCAGATATTACAGAGCACTAAGACCTTTTACATTTTAATGAATTATTGTGGAGGCAGTGGGACTTAATGGGTAGACTATGGGACCAAGATTCCGCATTCCCTTCCCAGCTCTACCTCTCCATCCCCTGTTTATGTGGTCTTAGACGATTTCCCTCACTTTTCTGTCCTTTTCTTTCTTCGATTATAGAACAGACATAATATTTACCTCCTTTTAAATGTATTTATATCTATGGATATATATACATATTCTATGGAAGAGTGTCATGAAAAGCTAAACTTTATTTGTTATTAAAGTATAACTTAATAGACATTACTATATAAAGGTATTACGCCTTCCAACTACAACAGAGCAGGCAATCTTCCTGAGAGCCCTGTATGCAGTACAACAATAGAAGGCTGCATTAGCGTATTGACAAGAGCCATTTTGTATTCATTCACACAAATAAATTCAGACTTATCCAGGCACAAGGTTCAGAAGTTCTAGCTGTATCAAGCAGCTTGTCTGAAAATTAAAGAAATGAGAAGAAATCATGAGTGCTTAGAGTTTGAAAGAGTTGTGAAAATGCTGAGTGATCTTAAAAAAAAAAATCAACACACAAACAAAAAACAATTTTATTTTCCAAGCAGTCTCTTTCTTTTATTATTTCCTACATAATACTTGTAATGTAATGGTCCATGTAGAGATGCCTGCTGTGGTTTAACCCAGCAGGCGGCTCAGCACCACACAGCTGCTCACTCACTCTCCCCAGGTGGGATGAAAGAGAGAATCAGAAACATAAAAGTGCAAGAACTCCTGGGTTGAGATAAGGACAGTTTACCAGGTAAAGCAAAAGCCACATGCACAAGCAAAGCAAAACAAGGAATTCATTCACTACTTCCCATCGGCAGGCAGGTGTTCAGCCACATCCAGGAAAGCAGGGCTCATCACATGTAACAGTTTCTTGGGAAGACAAATACCATCACTCCAAACGTCCCCCCTTCTTCCTCCTCTACCCCAGTTTTATTGCTGAGTATGATGCCATATGGTATGGGATATCCCTCTGGCCAGTGTGGGTCAGATGTGTTCCCCTCCCAGTTCCTTTTGCACTACCAGCCTCCTCACTGGAAGGGCAGCACAAGAAGTAGAACAGTTCTTGTCTCTGTGTAAGCACTGCTCTGCAACAGCTGAAAACATCAATGGCTTATCACCACTATTTTGATCTAAAATCCTAAACACAGCATCACACAAGCCACTACAAAGAAAATTGACTCTATCCAAGCCAAAACCATGACAACACCCAAGGACATGTCTTTGAAAGATATATATTAAAAAATTATAATAATAAAATAAAATAAAATAAAATAAAATAAAATAAAATAAAATAAAATAAGCAGCACATCAATCTTACAGTACTGCAACTATATGGAGATGCTGAATTGGAAATAAGTAAAAATAGTTTATGAGCAACAATAACATGAAGAGTTGACAGCTCTTCTGAGGACAGCCTTGAGAAACAGATTGTGTTTATGCATTCAGAAAGCATTGTCAGGGAATGCTATTTGTGTAGCCCAGTGCCATCAGGTCACCTTTGGCCATGATTTCTGATCACATGCACAACATCTGGAGAGAGACATTGCTGAATGCAACCACTTAGGTATAACATCTAGATCTCTGGAACAACTGTTATATTCTGACAAGATACGAAAATACTTTTGCATTTCCTGTGAAAGACCACATAAAATCTAACAAAAGTGTTGGATAGTGCAGGCTTCTGTAGACATTAAAATAACATATGTTCCCTGGATACTCCAAACACAAGAAAAAGGTGCCACAGGACACTATTCACTGCTACAGCTGTCTGTAAATGGTAAGGTTTTATTTAAAGGAAAGGCAGCAGTTATTCCAATAGATTCAAGGTGTGATATCATGAGCAAATATTATTGCAGCTAACTTCAGATGTCAAGATGGAAGTAATATGCACTTTAAAAGTCCAATGGATCTGAATCTGCCTATGCCAGGAGAGATGAGATGAGATGAAGAACATCCTGAAAGTGTACTTTAACTGCTATTAAAGTAGGTGGCTTGCTCAGACACATCAATCTGTATAGAAGACACCTGAATATAACTGGGTAAATCTCACCCTATTAGATTGAATATTGAGTAAAAAAAGGCCAAAGTCAAGAGAGTCCAGGCAGGTGCAAAATCACAATTCAAAAGAAAACATTAAACAATGCAAAAGGTACAAATCATGTAGTCCCATATAACAGATTCACTGTTTAGCCACCTTGATGTAACAGCTAAACACTGGAAAAGGCTTAATGAGAAAAACTGTATGATGACAGTAGGTCAGTACTCTTCAACGTGTTTTAGATAGGTTTTCTGATGGATAGGTAGGTGAAAGGTGGAAATAGGAGATACGTTTTTAAGACTACAGTACAGTAACACACTCTGCTCAGTGAACAGTTCAGATGTACAAAGACAACTAAAATTATCAAGTAACATATGAATGTTACTGTGTTATAAATGTCACCTTTATTTTAGTGAGAAACCTCTTTTGCTTCTCTTTCAGTAAAACATTGTTACCTATAAAAACAGCCAAAAGATGATTGATAAAATGAGGCATTTCACATCTGGCAATGTTTGGCCACAATATCAAAACATTTGGCCACAATGTTTTGGCCACACCACTAGGCTGAATGAAGGCTTAGAGTCAGCTACACAGGAAAATCAGAACAGCAGAGCACTAGGTGGCAAGAGTGAGAAAGAGTTAAAATAATCCCAGAGTAAGCAGCTCCCCACCCACACCCAAAATTAAATAAATAAAATATTTTTTAAAAAAAAAAAAAAGGAAGTATCAGAGATCAGAGGCTATATACAGATTAGCAAGTGTGGGTCTAACCAACAAGTAGATCTATAAATATAAAAGACAAAGCCTTTTTGAGGTATCTTGTATGTAGCAGCTTCAGCAGCATGAAGAGTAATGGATATAAAATCAAAGATTTAATAGATAGATACCTAGTCTGCACGGATAAGCAAAGCTAAAACTAGAACTGTTAGAACATAGGTAAAGCCACTGACTAGCTGAGATGATAGGAGACAGAACAGGTATGCACATAAAGGAGCAATGGCAGACCTCCCCTACATACCGAGCAACCGCTGTCCTCCCAAAGGTAACTAATTACTTGCAAATAAAGCTTACTGAAACAAACAAACAAACAAACAACAAAATCAGTTACTACTCTGAAATGGATCATGAAGAATCAAACATCGAGATGTTCAAACAACAAATTCCAGATAGTAGGAAGAAAGCATTCAGAAGAGAAAGCAAGAAGCCGTTCTGCATACTTCAGGATTTTTCCAGGAATTTTCCTGAAGAAGAAATGTGTGTGTGCTTTTTCAGCATGGCCTTGCTTCTTGCTTTTACCCAGAACACAGTTCATGAGACACAGTATAAAGCTTGCAGATTGAACAGCCGTGAATATTTTTAGTGTCTAAACAACAAAAATTCTGAAATTTCTTCTGACCAAAAAAAAAAAAAAAAAAGGAGAAATTTGAACTGAGGTCTACTGGGTGATCTGTTAAACCATGGAGCTTTTGGTTTGAAGGGGTCTGGAAGTCATAAGCAGTTTAGATCATCCAGAAGAGAGGAATGAAAACCAGCCACAACTACGGCTAAAAGTGTTTAAATCAATCAGATAATTATTAATTATATTTTATTCCTGGCAGCAGTGCATTTCCCCCAGGGCAAATTTAGTACTTAAACCTGTAGCGAGTAATTACAGCCTGTTTTCATTGTCTCGCATTGAACAAAAACCACCGCAATGAGTCTTTTCTAGGAGTTTGCAACTCCCTGATAATGTTTTTGCAATCTCCCTTAGGGAAGTCATGATACTGCTCAAGATAATTAAAATTATCTTCTCCCTTACATCTCTTGAAAAGCCATTTTACTGTAACTGTCTTTTCCTTTTGGGAATCTAACCCAGAAGGAACAAACATGACATAAGCAAAAAAAGAGAGAAGAATGCCCACGCCACCCTCACAGGCTTGGATAGGCTCAGAACAGGCAATAACTTCAGATAAAACTTTTATTTATAACGAGTAGCATTTGCCACTCCCAATCACTGGATCAAATAAACAATGATGGATTGGTAAAGACACATTAACTGTCATTTCTCTGCAATGACTCCTCACTAGATGGTAGCACAAGATGGACACGCAGCCAAGAAACACATGGACAGACAGACCAGCTCTAAATCTCTTAAAGTCAGGGCCATAAAGCTCACTCATACCCATGATCTTTTATCTTAGCCTTTCTGGCTTCTGGCTATGTGTCTGCTGGGTTCTATATGAGGTCCATAAACTCATTTCTCATCTTAATCAGCTTCTTTTTTCCTGATCCTAGCTCATTCCTTTAAATTTACATAAAGGAAACTGAAGACCTCCCCAGTAACAGTAGTCTGAGCAATGACATTTTAAGGAGCTACTTCTCTTCCCCCCATGAGATGCTTACCTTGTGATCTGGTAGAGCCTGAGAAATAGATTCCCAGAAAATGATACAGGAAAAGAAAGTCTTTGGACTAGCAAAGAAATTCCCCAACACTGGGAATTTTAAAGAATCCCACTATTTTATCCTTTGTAGCTTGTGTACTGAACATACAAAGGTTTCCTTGAGGCCTCGCCCATATTTTGTAGCAAAACTGTCCTACTACTTTCATACAGAAATGGTTATGTCTCTTCAGAATATGAGCAACTGAAATATTTTGCCAATTGCCATCAGTTTAAGATGACTATCTGGGCAGAAAAATTGCATGCCCCTAATAATTTTATCAGCAGGAGGCCTTGTGTCTCAGTAATATTAGCCTTTCATACCTAATAATAATCCATAGTGGCAAAAATAGTCAGGTAAAATATGGGGGAAAACTACTTGTTTAAAATAAAGCCATTTGGGTTTATCGTTAAAATTGCTAGAAGGCTGCAGATGGTAGGTAGACAGTTGATGTCATTGCCAAGGGCCCACTCAGAAAAACAACACAAATATGTTTAAAGTGGGACTTCTCTTTTCTTCCAGCTTCTGAATTGACCTACAGTATGGATTAAGTTACTGTCCTAATAAAGCTATTCTTCCCAGAATATGTTTACCTTTCACTTACATTGGGCCCATTGACTGCAGTGCTCTAATATCTAAACCACTGCAGTGCTTCAAGAGTGGCAAGATGACTATGAGTTCATGCTTGAAACACCTTCAGTGCTTCTCCCTTGGGTCACCCAGACATACAGAAAATCTGGGGAATCACAGCACTCCCAGCAGCAGGGTCAGTTTGCTGAGTTTTGCAACCATTTACTGTGTCAGGAAGCTCTCTTCTGGTCTCCTGGTCTCATCTGCTGAGAAGGAAGAAAAAACAAAACAAACAAACAAAAAACAAACCACCAGCACTCTACAGAAAGAAGTGCCAAAATTCTTATTATCAAGTTACTTGACATGGTGACCCGAGAGAGTCTGAAACTGATGTATAACTTTCTCTCTGTGAAGCTCATATATTTTCATATACATATATATATGTATATATTTAAAGGTAAACAGTTTATGCATCATGATAAATGATCTGCTGACTAGTGGACATAAATAACCAGCCACCTATTCTATGAAACACTTGTACTATTTTATTAAATGCATAATCAAGATGAAAAATCCATCTTTGATTGAAGTTCTCTCCTTCCAAAGGTAAAAGAAGCATTCAAGCTACAGCTCTCTCAGGTGTTGTATCACAATTTATGGGTTATCTGCAGAAAGTTTTTCAGCAGGTTTAGAATTAAATGACTATGCAGAAGTTAAAATTCATTTTCCTTTCATGGAAGCCTATATTTTCCAGAAAGTGCATTTAGATAAGACATTCTCAATCTACTCTGATAGCCATTGTGCCAACAGTCCAAAATGTCCTTTAGAAGTCAGACTAGTGCAATTATCAAAAATTGCCTCCCAGAAAAAAAAAAAAAATATATATATATATAATATATATATATAACCTCCAACAGAGACTTCAGAAAAAGCAAATGCCAAAAACATTAGAAGTTGATTTCCAAACTTTGAGATGTTTCCTTTATGTGTGTTTTTTATGCAGTGACTTGCTTAGGAATAGACAGCTTTTGAAGGTCAGGGTTAGAAAGTGGAACATTTCTTTTTATTAGTGAACATTTGCTCACTGAGTCTTTGACTCATTGGTTTTTCATCAATATGAATAAGCAATTTACAATTTGATCTCAACCGAATGAGCCACAGATCTTCCATGAAGTAAAAGCTTTATGAAATAAACCACTTCAGGAAATTTCATACATTAGCATAGACTGAAGTGTACCAGTTGCACTAGTCATATATCTGAAATTTGCAAAAAAAGTGGTTCTGCAATTGCTGAAGGTTATCCATTTGAACAGTATTTATAGGATATTGATCAAAAACACTCTTCAGTAAACAGATGACAGATTGTACATGTATTCCTGATAAGTGTGTGTTATTCTGCTTGTAAGTGCTATTATAGATTTCTGTTATTTCTTGAATATTTTTTCCTAGATAGGCTTTAATAACACCAAATGGGAATTCTTTTGTAATTTTTTGTGATATCTTATGATATCTTAAGAACTCTATTCAATACCTGTTATTATATTTTAACTTGTTTTTGTTAATATATTTTTCTTGTCTTCATACAATAGTATGCATCTTTCTAGTATCAAATCAAGTCTGTCACCTGCAAGACCCTGTTTGCAACACTCAGACACTCCTCCTCCAACATGTCTAACTCCCATTTATGACTGAATCAGTATTCTGTGCACATGGTGGTTTTATGCTGTCTTTTCCATAGTACTAATATTGATGCCTAGTCAGACTTTGAGCATACCTTCTCAGAGTCAGATTTTGAAAAGCTTCACTTGCTTGTGAATGTGCAGCTTTATGAAACTTAGTTTCCTTTTCCTAAGGCAGCACTAGTCTGTGTGTCCCTCTCGGGGCCCTTGCTATGGCAATTGCAGGGAATGTCTTTCTCTTAAGCTAGGTGGAAGTATATACATTTGCAATGTAACTGGGTTTTTGACATTCCAGGTTACGCTGCACTTTACTACTGCATTAATCCCTGCAACTTTGCAAACCACTCCTTCACAATTATTAATTGCTTAACAGTGTGGCATTCACAAATCAAATCAAAGTCTCTTTTCAATTCATCATACACTTCTAATGAAATAATTTCTTTAGAATTTCTAAAAGCTTTATCTCTGCTTTCACGACATCCATCACCCCTGTTTTAATCCTCCATGCAAATTCAAAGTGTTTGATATTATACAAAGAAGTAACCTTTCAGACTCATTTCAATCCTGCTTGATTTTCTTTTTATGTGGGATGTATAGTGTCCAAAAGATGCTTAGGAAAAAAAAAAAAAAAAGACTTAAAGACTTTCAAGGTCATTCTTAGTACACATCCTCCTCTGAGGTTTGCTGTTTCTTTCTTTGAGTCTTCCTACAGAAACACTGTAGACTTTCTCCAAAATTTTACCAGGCACCAAAGTGAGACTGACAGGCCTGTAATTACCAGGGTCTTCCTTCTTGCCTGTCTTGAAAATTGGAGCACAGTTTGCCAACTTCCAGTCAGCTGGGGCTTCTCCATGTTCCCAAGACCATTGAAAAGTAATTGAGATGCCTCGCGATTACATTATTCCAGGGTACATCTCTGAGTACCCTGAAATGAATCTCATCGGGCCCCATAGACTTACATGCATCCAGGTGGAGTTGCAAATCCCTAGAAGAGGAATGCACGCAAGAGAAAACATCAACCTTTTAGAAATAAGTCCTCTCTAAAGGTTTTCTTTACACTTTAAGACCCCAAACCCGACTCATGTCTTAACCCAGCAGAGGGTGCTGCTGCTCCTAAAGAGTCATGGAATGTAGCAGCCTGAGGACAGCTGGGAACAGTGCCTTTGCAGGCGAGATCCAAGCTTTAGCTAGCTAGAGCCAACTGCTAGAGGCACTGGGCAGAGTTGCACCATGGCATGCCAGAAGTCACGTCCTTAATAACAGCAACAAAAAAAAGGATGGAGGGGTGGGAAGAAAGAACAGAGCAAGACAGACTGAAATAAATAGATTAAAAAGGTATTAAAATGGAATACCAAGGGGAAACAATTAATGAAAGAGAATGACAGAAAATATTTTGTTAAGCTATGCTAAAACTTTTTTTTTTTTTTTTTGCTATAAGAACCAAAACAACAACAACAACAACAAACTCAGATTGCAGAAAAGAGATAACTTAGTGTCTTTATGGCCCACATTTCTATGGATGTGATTCCAGCAATTCAGAGTGGTCATTAAAATAAAGTGTTTGTGAGTATTTGGTGAGCTTAAGGCTCAAAATAAACTAGAGCTTTCTATACAGACATGGATTTCAACTAAATGTAACAGGTTAAGTGGCCTACTGCAGATAATTCACAATAACATAAGAATATAACTGATGGTTTTTTTTGCATGCATTTTTAACGAGAAGATACCTAATTGCACATCAGCATTGTCTTCTCTCATGCGAAGACATAGAGCAACTGAGATACAAAAATGGAAAACAACTAACTCTCACTCAGGAAGTTGTTGTCAGAGGCGAGACGACACTAAATCTTCTAAATCAAACCCCAAGTCTCTAATCCACTTGGCATGCTGGAGAAGGTTGGCAAATCACTTCTGCACAAAACTCTTTTGTGGGATTTTTAAGTGGGATAAGCTCAGGTAAACAGTAGTGCTAGTCAGGTTTGGGATTTTGCATGTGTGCTGCCTCACCTCCTCATAACAAAAGCACAGGAGTTATCTATCACAATGTACCAGACCAAAAGTCCATCTGGCCCAATACCATTTTTCCAACAATGAAAAGTAGCATATGCCAAAATATTAAAAAATAATAATAATAATAATACACAATAAGTACAGAGAGATCTTTCTTCAATTTGTCTACCACTTCTGAGCAGCCAGCTGTTCAACGAATCTCTGAGCCGGGGCAGTGGCAGGAACATTGTATTAAAAAGCCACTGATGAATCTATTCTCTGCAAATTCTTCTAACACCTTTTAAGCTTTCGGACTCCACAAAATCCTGTGGTGATCAGGGTATTAGGCTTATGTGGCAAGGTTTTGGTAGTGGGTGTCTGCAGGAGGGGCCTCCGTGAGCAGAGCCCAGCAGCTGCCCCATGTCAGATCAGAGCCAGCTCCAGCCAGCTCCAAAAGGCACCCGCCGCTGGCCAGAGCCGAGCCAGGGACGAACGCTGGTTGGGCCTCTTGGAGTGCAGATTTAGGAAATGGAAAAAACCTTCTGTGCAAGAGCAGCTTGGAGAGAGGATTGAGAACATGCGAGAGAACCAGCCCTACAGCCCCCAAGGTGAGTGCAGCAGGAGGGCAGGAGGTGCTCCAGGCAGGCAGCAGCAGTTCCCCTGCGGGCTGTGGAGAGGCCCCTGGTGGAGCAGGCTGTCCCCCTGCAGCCCATGGGTCCCACACGGAGCAGATCTCCACGCTGCAGCCCGTGGAGGAGCCCCCGGTGGAGCAGGTGGATGTGGCCTGGAGGAGGCTGCGGCCCATGGAGAGCCCCCGCAGGAGCAGGCCCCGGGCCGGAGCTGCAGCCCGTGGAGAGGAGCCCACGCAGGAGCAGGGGGTCTGGGGGGAGCTGCCGCCCGCCCGTGGGGGACCCGTGCTGGAGCAGTTTGCTCCTGGGGGATGGATGGACCCCGTGGTACGGAGCCGTGTGGGAGCAGTGCTTGAAGAGCTGCTGCCTGTGGGCAGCCCCCGCAGGCTCAGGTCGGGCAGGACGGCATCCCGTGGGAGGGACCCCACGGGGAGCAGGGGCAGAGAGTGACCGTGAAGGAGTGGCGGAGATGCCAATGCGGTTACTGACTGACCGCAACCTCCATTCCCCATTCGCCTGCACCACTTGTGGATAGGAGGTAGATGAGGGTGGATGGGGGGAAAGGTGTTTTTAGTTTGCTTTTAGTTTCTCACTTCTCTAGTCTGTTGGTAATAGGCAATAAATTATGTTAATCTCCCAATGTTGAGTCAGTTTTGCCTGTGACAATAATTGTTGAGTGTTCTCCTTGTCCTTATCTAAACCAAGTTGCCCCTTGCAACTAAAAAATATAAAGGTGATCAGCCTATTTTTGATTTAGGAGCAGTTATTGTTCTGTTTTGGGGTGAAATATCTGGCATTAACCATTTAGAGAAAGAGCCTGTCACCATATTCTCATTTTTGTTTATTTGTTTTGTTTTGTTGTTTGTTTGTTTTAATCAGAAACTTTATACATTAAATGTAGAGCTCATCATGGACAAAATATAATTGTCATCATGATGGATGCTATAGTTTTAATCAGCCGTGGCCTGCAACCTCCTTCACCTATGTGCTGATATCAGAACAAAAGAACTACATCTAAAAAAGTAGCTGCACAAAAAGATCAGTGTCTTTTATACAGTCTTGATCAATTTTTTAATATTTCCCTACCATTACATTATGCTATGTAGTTCAAAGAACTTTCTCAGTCCTGGCCCTTTATGGTGTTATCCCTTTCAGCATACAGCATCACCAGCACTGAACACCATCACCCAAATAAAACTCTTCTCTCATTTTTCCTAGCTTTGTAATTGCAGACAAAGCAATACTGTGCTTTGTAGCTAAAATAACAATAATAATAACAACAGTAAAAGACTATTCTTCAGAATTGCATCATACTCTTGACTTATCAAACAATAAACCCATTCATTAACATCAGCTGATACTTCTCTGTAACAACTGTGCTGCATGAGTGAATCAAGGGCTAAAATAATACAGATGACTTTGATAATTAACTCTCTTGAGAACCTCATTTTCATCTGGGGACAGTGGCACTTGTTCTCCAAAAGGAGGAAAAAAGTCTATTTTTCCTTTACAATTCCCTGATGATGCAGGTCAAATTTGCAATTAGTCCATACAAGAAATAAACATGATTCTAAGGAATAGATTATGTTTATTTGTGTTACTTTTATTCTGACACCAAAAAGGCAAATCAAAATTCCCAGACTCTTTGACATTATTAACATTAGTAAAAATAAATAAATAAAATTAATTAATTAATATGTAGTGCTTTGACTTGTGTAGCATGTAACCGTGTCTGATGTGACACAGCCATTGCAAGATTTAATATAACACAAAGCTTTAGTTCCTGATTATGCAGGATGGATTACGGGGAAGACTATGCAACTGTAAAGTCCTTATTATGAAACTTCATGCAATTCAGCTGGTGGGAATTCTCCTTACAAAACAAGAGGTTATGTTCAGAGTTGTGAAACTTGGGTGGGGCTATAAACTAAATATTAAGCCAGATGATACACTTGGTAGTCAGTGTCTTAAAATATTCCAAGGAAGTGAACCCACAGTAATTGCAAGAGGAAAAAAGGAGTTCAGCCTTGGCTCCCTACAAAGAGGGTAATACTGGTTGGAAAGTAACACAACGAATGGAGAAGACCTAGTAGGCTCACAGGGCTCATCTTTGCTTTCCAGTATCTTTACAGACTGCTCAGCAGGCTCTACCACACCTATAGTGGAGAAGGGCTTTTGCTACTGTACCCAGCAGCCAGTGCACAACCATTTCCTCATGCCTGTATGAGAAGTTCCTCAAAATAAGAAACCACTGTAGCAAAAAACTTTCAACAGCTAGCAGTTGAACATTCCCCAGAAAAATAGATTATGATGATTTTCATCAGACGCTAGTTTTTTCATGGATCCTCCTCTTCCTCTTTCTGGCCATCTGACAGCTGCTTGGCCTTTTAAACCACTCAGATATCACACATCAAAATTGATCCTCTTTCAGCATACGCTGTCAGCGTAGTTTTGGGGCTCACTACCTCACTTATTGCTTAGCCATAGGTGTAGAGGTCAACATGCATCAACGGAATCCTCATTGATCCCAGGTTACTGGGTTTAGCTTATACCTACTATCAGCATGCCAAAATGAAGGGAACTTCTTAAATTGCTGTAAAATGCTGTAGGATGTTGATCAAGAAGGGTAAAAAAGGTCTCACTCTCTCTGCCCAAAGGATATCTCCTGCAGAGTCAGGCTACCATTCTTTCCCCATCAGCTACCACTCTCCCTCTTCCCCTTCAAACCTCTTTTCTGCTCATTCCTCTTTCTTCTTTCTCACTGGAGAGTACTAAGTTCTTCCGTATGCTGAAGGCTGCTGACTTTCTTACATGAACAGCTGAACTCCAGAGAGCTGAGAGAAGGAACCAGGTGCAACTGGGAGTTCTGCCCCTCTAGTGAACATGGGGAGCAGGACAGGTTTCAGGGCCATCAGTGCAGCACGCCATGATTGCCCCAGTGCCTGCAGGAGTAGAATTTCCCAGGAGGAGGACTTCAGTGTTATCTGTGCGTATGAATGCTGTTTGTAATGCTATAATTTTTTTGAGAAATAATGCATTTATATATGTGTATAAAAGAAGAGTTTTACTTTTGCTTTGTATTGTTCAGTCAACTTGTAAAAGGTGATGGGATATTTCCTAGGACCATGCCAACATTCTATCATCAATATTCTCATTCACTTTCTGGTAGCATTGGATGAATAAGATTAATCAAATTTTTCATGAGGAAAAAAAAAGCCACTATGGATACTTTTTTTTCTTTCATTTTCACTCATCCTGGGAAACATTTTATGAGTACATCTGCAAAATAATTGTATAGTTTTCAATTATATATATATATTTACATTTTGGACAAACTGCACAAGGATATGATATTACTTTTTTTTTTCCCTGAGTCTATAAACCTTTTTTTTTTTTTAATTGATTGGGTTTTGCCTAAATCTGTCAAAGCCCTGCTAAATGTGTTTTTGTTTTGTTTTATTAATCTTTCTTGTCTTTATAATTCTGTAAATATATATATATTTTTTTTTGCATCTGATGCATTTGGAGGATGTCACTTCTATTCACTGTAAAAATTCACTTTCAAAACAATCCCTTTGGCAACAAAGGGAAAAAATGCTATCAGTGGTAGAAGAACACTGTATCACGTTACAAATGTTCACTGTCATTAAGCTTTTTATTGTTGAGAACAAGAGACACTCACAAATTGTCAGAAAAGATAAAGAAACACATTTGATATACCTAGCAGAACTAACGAGCTTGGGTGGCTTCATAACCATCTGTAAAATTATGTGGAAAGTCAAACCAACCTCCTCATTCTGGGTGAGTTTGTGAGAGTGTTTCATTCAAATTACCTGCAAGTCTTTATGTGCTGGCCTGATCAAGTTTCTAGTGATTCTCCTGGGAGTCAAAAGACAAAACTGTAACGTCTAATAAAAACTTGGAGCTGGAAGCGGCATTAATATAATATAGAATATCTTCAAAAACAAAAGAAAGGGAAAAGGGGAAAGGAAAGAGGGAGAAGGGGAAAAGGGAAAAACCAAAAGGGAAGCCATTATGACACAGAAGACAAACAAAAAAAAAAAGAATATCTGTTTCCCTCTCCTTTTTCAGAACCACTCTATACGGGTAGATTGGTGTTCAGAGCAGTCTATGTCTATATTCTTAAGTGTCCTCCAAAGTAAGGTCTAACAGTTTGTTTCCAAGAGCAGATAAAAGCAGTTGTAGAGGCTTGCAACCAATAGGAGCACAGAAAGTGTAAAATAAAGTGGTGGTAGCTCTTACAGGGTAAGTGAAAAAATACCTGAAGAAGTTTTGGGGTAGAGACAACTGAGGAGAAAATGCTGGCGTGAAGGGCAGACCCTCCCAGGAACTTGAGATTTGCTCAGGTATGGATAGGAAAGAAAGATGCTTAGGGACAATTTGGAAAAACTTTGTGGGCAGGTGGACATGGCACAAACAAGGGGTCTCTGGGTGGAAGGGTAAAGAGGATGAGAAGCAGTTCTTGGTGGGAGGGCTTGAGATATAGGGGAGTTGTTCATGGGAAGCAACCCATATGAACATTCAAACAGGTACACATATAACTTTAAGTAGAACCTGCATTTTGGGGTTCTAGTTAGACACAAGGCCACTCTTCCTCTCTACATCCTTCGTAACGAGAAAACATTTGTGTGCCCCAAATGAACACAGCCCAGTGTTCCAAGCATCATTACTTTTTATCCCACATATCCTAATGGGGCAGTCCCTACAAATGAGCTTCTTAAAAGGAAAGGAGTGGGAGAGTTGAAGACGCCAGGGTATTATACATGAGGCATAAAGAACACTAATACCAAATAGAAAATGAGAGGAACTTGGGTTTATTTGTTTGTTTTATTTTTAAAAAGTCTAAAATATTGGAATAGTTAAAAGAAACTTTGATAAGAGAGAGAGGAGGAGCAGCAGAAATCTGAAGGAGATTAAAAGAGGGACATCTGTTTGGGAGGGTGCTATAATTCAGTAATCACAAGAAGGGAGTGGAGATAGAGGCTGGAGACCACTTATTCTCCTCATTTTTCTTGACCAGGTAGTCAGCACATAAACAATATGGGTTGTCCTTTTTATAAGAGCAATGAAACTCCTTATATCCTTCACCTGAAACACAGCTAACCTCATGGGTAGTGATACTGGGATTCTCAGAGATCTTTTCACTGCAGCATATGTGCATCTTCTCTGCAGTGTAAAGTCAGAGAAAATAGAGGTGGAAGAAAGTGCAGGTGGAAATACAGGGAAAATTAGGCTGTAAGGCACAAGATTTAGGAGAGGAATCATTTTACATTGTGAACAAACTTGAGTTAATTGACTACTTGCTGGGTAAAGAGAACTAATTCGTATTCATTATGCTTTCCATTTAATGTGACAAAAAAAAAAAAAAAAAGCTAAATTTAAACCAGCATACTTTTACTTGAGCAAGAAAATCATGCAACTTTCCAGTTCCTTAAAGATGAAGAAAAGAGCAAACAGCTGAAGCAGTGTAGGGAAAGAACAAATGTGTGGGTATTTGTGTAAGAATGTAAGCTTAAATTCAGTCATTTGCCATGCAATTCTTAGACCAGCACTTACTATCAGCTGCTCTGACCTGCGTTTCAACATGCATACTGTGAGACACAAGGTAATACTCCAGATATGGGGTCCAAAACTCAAACACAACTTGGATGGATGTAGGAACAGGTATTTTTCCAGGTGTATTTGGACATACCACCCATTGGGCTGTAGCCTAATCTGCTCAGGGAGGAAATGGGGAAGATATTTTGCTCCTGAGAACTGAGAATTGAAAGCTTAAATTCCCTTCACCTCAGCCAGTAAATCTGTACCTCTGTAAAATGTGCAGTAATATGAATTCATCCACACTATGTATCACCTGAGAAACTGATTTACTTTCTGAAATATAATTAAGCAAAATAGATAGCAGAGGAAAAGTGTTAATGTAGATTGTTTGAAAGATATCCTGTTTCAGGATGCAAACAATTTTATTAGACCTTGAGTTATTGTTTTACGTTTTTCTCTGCTTTCTGCCTTGTTATTAGTAGGGGTGTAAGTATTAAAAGAAGAACTCAGATATGAGAAGTCAGGAAACAAAATTAAAATGACTTTGCTTAAACTCTGTTGCCTTAACCAAAGAGCAGAGGAACAAAAAAAATCCCCTACTTGTCCCATCTGTAACTTGAAGCAGGCTAAGACTAGAAGTGCCATTTTTAAGCAGATAGACAAACTGTCAGAAACACAAAACAGCCATGTCTCCTCGGCTGACCTTGCTTGTGCTGTGTTACTGGAAAGTGATGCTGGCCCCTGTGTTGCCACCTCTTGTGGAGGACATGAGTTTGTGACTCTAGACAGGAGCATGGCCCCAAGAGAAGCACTCTTTGCTGACACTGCTTCTCTTGCCATGGGCAGAATCCACCAGCCTAGTTCCCCAGAGCTTTTTGGGTGGTTTCCACTCAGCTTGGTTCTTGCCTACAACTCTCCTCCCCCAGCATACCTCTGGGTGACACCATTCCTTTTTGCCTCCATGGACTAGAATTCCTCAGCTTTGCTGTTTCCCATTGCCAGAGGCACAGTGAATTCAGGAAAAACCCTGACCTGTTTGCTAGGCAGAAGAGCTTGCTAGACACAAAGGAAAAGATATAGCTTCACAATGACTTTTTCCTCTTCTCTGAAAAATAGGGATAGGAAAATCATTGAATTACTAATTTATTTATTTATTTATTTCCTTGAAAAGACATCTTAGGATCTGTATGTGTTCTACCTGACACATACAATTTTGAAATACAAGATTTGCACCTCTGGCAACAGCTTAAGGGAGTTGATGTAGACTGATATGTCATCTGAAGAAAATACTGTTGCCTGAGTCTCCTCCAGGCATTCACGGCACTGTAACTGATGTTTATAACTTGACATCGTATATACTTAAACAAATATAAAAGCACCTTTAATATATGGCAGCTTTGGAATTTTTAAGCTTTCATTTTTAATTAATCTTTTTAGATGAAACTCTACATAAGACAAGTATGAAGAATGTAATAGAAAATAAAGAATGCACTATAGATTTGAATAGAAATACAATGATTTATGAAATAAGTCTCCTACCTTTTAATAGTAATCTTAGGTGTTTATTACAATTATTGAGAAACAACTAGCAGTAGATGTAGTTAAATTAGGGTTACATAAAAACATAGAAGTAGCATGAAATTGATAATGCTTTTAAACATATTTAGTACTTTTTTTCTCTCTCAGCTTGTCATGAGTCAATGACCATATTTTTTTAAGCAGCTGTTGCTGTTTGCAAGGATTTTGATTCGATCTGATTTCCAGCTATTATCAGATCACATAGCAGCTGCAGAAGTATGTTTTCTTCAGCAAGATATCAATGAGGTTTCTCCAGTTTCTTTACAATAGAGAATTTACAGCTGTAATTCATATACTGCATTTCCAGATAGAAGACTGTAACATGATCTATGGAAATCCATCTGGACTACATTTTATCTTCAACTAATATCTAAAAATTCTAAAATATTGAACAGCTTGTCTTGGCATATTTTACAATATGTTTTACTATATGCTTTATGCTATTTTTTCTTGACATAGCCTTTGACTTTGCCTCTGGTCTTCTGAAAGAAAAAAAAAGAAGAAAAAAAAAGTAAATTTTTAGGGAATTCTTTTGACTTCTACAATTCTGAATTGCCTAAGTGACTCACCTGAAACCATCCTGCTGATTATGATCACAAAGAGGCTTGCTTTAGAAACTCTGATTTTTTTATATGGCATTTCATCTGTTGTGGAGGTTTTCTATCATCAGCCATCTCGTCTACATAATTGACTAAAGACTTAGCTAAGAAACTCCAAGCACTGCTGCAAGACCAGCTAGGTTTCCGTTAGCAGGGATGGATTATGATATAGATCTTGAATGCTTGTAGTAATCGGTGGTTTCTGCAGCATGAGATTTCTATTTCATGGCTGTTTATTTAAGGATTTACAAAGAAGAGTTAAAGATTGACAGAGCAGAGTTAAGATATTTTCCTGAGTTGATGGAACCCAAGTAAGCACATATAAAAGAAAGATTTGTTCAAAGAAGTGTGGCTAGGTTATAAGCTCTAGCACTCAAAAGCTAGAGAATGGCAAAATAATATATCCTGTGCAAATCTTGAACTACACTGCAGTTTTTACTTCTCTGGCCTTATGTGCTTTTTTCCTTCACACTTAAGTTTCTGTCTTTTTCAGTGCACAAACTGAACCATTTTACATCTTGCTCTACCTACCTCTACCTTCCAAGTAGATGAGCCAGGATCCTCTTACCTGCCAAAATCAGATGCAGCCAACATGTGATACCTGATGCCACTGTTGATCTGTTCTCTTTCCACATCTTGTTAATTATTCATTGTCCAAAATGTAGTCCACACCCTGTATAATGCACGTGACTCAAGGCCTTCCTTAGATACAAAATTATTATTTTTCTCCTGGGCTTTCCTGTAGCCTGCTCTAGTAGCCAAGTGATGCACAAACATTAATTAAGTTATTTTCACAACATACCAGTGAGACGACAAGGTATTATTATACTCAGTTTAAACATGGAGACTAAGGTATGAGAAACTGTGGTTCCACATGTAAGATATCAACACCTTTAACTACACAGGCTTGGACACTTCTTGGAACAGAGCTGACCTATTGGCTAAATGAGGAAGGGTTGATGTAGAAAAAGTATTACATGATAATGTAATTAAAGAGTAGGTCATAGCAAAAGTACCTGATAGGGTCAAAAGAAGGCTACTCAATCAGCTGTCATTTTGACATTTCCTAATTTTTCAAGCTTAATTTATGGTCCTTAATTATTTTATTTTAATACAGTTAATATTTGTAAATTGCAGGATTACCCCCCCCCCCCCCAAAAAAAAAAAAATCATCTCATTACCCTGAATTTCATGTGAGTCACCAGAAAGGTTGTGAACCTGCATGCTCCTGGTATAGTCCTGCTACACCTGAGTTCCCACAGGCTGTGCTTCTCTGGAGGTCTAGACTGACCTGCTGTTAGCTAAAAAGCAATTTTCAGAGGAAATGAACAGTACAGTTTCTTTTCTGAATTATCAGAAAAGGGTCAATTAACACCCACAGTAGACAGATGCTATGAAATCATAACCTAAAGGAACAAAGAATTTCTTCACAGAGAGGATGGTCAGTTATTGGAATGAACTGCCTATTTGTAGTAGTTTCTTAATAAAACACTGCAGGCTGCTTTCTCTACTTGTAATTCACTAAACTGAAAAGCAGAATTCTCAGGTAATGCATACAAGAAGGAAAGATCAGGTGGTTAGGTTTGGCCCTAAACTTCTACCACTTTAACTGACAAACAATTCATAGAGCTTTTTAATTTGAAGAATTGGCCTGGTTCTACTGGATTGGTCTACTGGGTTTTCAAAGGATTAAATGTCCTTTTCAAAAGTTGCAGCATATCATGACAAGACATTCAGTTGTGGGAAATACCAAAATGTAAAAAGAAGGTTTGGAGCTCTTATATGTGTGAGATCAATACACAGAAATTAAGTTATTTAAAAAATAAAATAAAATAAAACCACCTCCTTCTACTTTATTTATAGTACAGTGAAAACAACACTGTATTTCCTGCAGCCTCCTAAACGAAAAATAGATATCTTTCACATTGTCAGATTTACTAGGCAATCACAATCAGTATACAAATAATGTACTCCAGAACCTGGTCTAAAATAGAAGAATCATGAGATCTCACTGTACAAGAAGTAAAGATTTTTTCAGGAAACTGAAGAAAAACAGCTAAAAATACACACACACAAAAACACGTAATTGTAGTTATGTGCTACACAGTGTCCCATCAGACTACTGATTCCCCTGATCTTAGTTTGCTCCCATTCCAATGGCCTTTTTCCTTGACATTTATTCCTTCTGCAGGTGCTTGCCCTTCATACATTTGTCCATCCATTTTCAAGTGTTCACTTCTGTTAGCTGGTAGTCACTCACCAACCTACATTTCTCCAGTTTACTCTATTCCAGTTGCAATGTCACTCCCTTAACTTTCTATCCAGTTTTAGTTTCACCTGTTCTAGCAAGTTTTATTTTCTTCCTGATTTTGGTATAAATCTTTCTTTTCTACTGTCTCTTCCATCCAGCCTTTCTTTTTGGTTTTTTTTTTTTGTTTTTTTTTTTTTTACCCTTCCTTGATCATTGATTTATCAGCCCCCATCTTCAATTAATTGCGTACTCCTTTCCTAACCTATCGATTCCTGTGGACTGCATTCATACCCTTTCCTCAGGTTCTTTATCATCATCTCCATTGTTCCCAGACTCCTCACTCACACCTTTCCTCACCCACATCTTTCCTTATTACACCTCAACACTCAACCACAGACTAAACAGGGTCTGACTCCCATTCCATCTTCTTTCAGTTTACCCTGTTTCTTCCTACACAGGTCCTGCATCTACTTCAGAGGTTAGGGAAAACAGACAATATTCTTTCCTCCACTTCAAGTATCCAGGCCAGGATAGCTTAAGATGAAAACCTATAGCCATATCTAAAGTGGGGCTAAGCCTATGCGTTTGCCACGTATGGAGCATTCAAGGAAGTACACACAGGAAAATAAAAAAGGTCTCCATTCCACAATCCACATTTTTGCATAGGTTTTGAACATAGCCAAGTGCCCACAAATTTTAACCTGAGTTTCAAAAACATGCCTGTGGCAATGTTGTATACCCAGTTCTCATACTCAATTAATTCTTCAAGCATAAGGAAGAAAGACCAACAACATTTATTGTTATTTAGATATGAACGAACAACTATAATACTAATACATGATACATGAAGGATTTTGAGTAGTATTTATACACAGACTGGGGGACACATTTTGTTTCTTGACTTTAGTCTTAATAATGACCAAAGTGTATATGCTTCAATTTTAAAAATAATCCCATTCCAGAATCAGGCCAGCTTCAGAAATTTACACCCAAATGATTCATATTTGGCAAATTTAGAAGAAAACATAGAAAAAATGCTAGGCTTTCCTGTGATAAATCAGTTCATTAATCTTAATTAATCTTCTTGTAGAGATGGAGATTGTTTGCTGAAGTGAGTAATTTATAGGATTAATATATTGCTTACAGGCAAAATTAATTCATTTAGGAAGCACTTGGAACTTTTGAGAAAATAAGTCCTTTGTATTTTTTGAATTATGGAAGTCTTTGTTATACTTTGGGACAAATTGCATGTTTCTCAAGAATTTGGTACCTGCTGTATATTCAGCAAAGCACACACATTACCCAATGTTCTATTTACTTAGGAATTAACATTATGGGAATACTTTTGAATGAACTTCTACAGACAAATATCTGCTCAGGTAAGAAAAATTAAGTGCCTGTCAGCAATCTGATGATGAAAAGCAAGTTCAAAAAGTTAGTATTTTATGATATGCAGTATTATTGTAGCATGTACTCTAGTAATAATTTTTAACACAAATGGAATTAATCTCTTTTTTGCTTCATTACCAGATGATACCATGGTAATGAAGCAATGGTATAGGGCTAGTCTAAAACTAATTACAATGATACCTACCTGCATATAAAAATTCTGTATTTGTTTTGTGAACTGAAATATATTTCCTTTGTTTATAGATTAATAGTAGTATTTTATTATCACAAAAGAAATAATTATCATATAATCAAAAAGTGTTTCTGATTATCTGTTCCAATTTATTCCTCAATAAAACTATTTCATTCCTTATCACCACTCTTATCTTTAACAACTCCTATGATTTAGTTGTGGTTTTAGTTTATCATGTAAGCAGGTGCCATGAGTCCAGTCCTTCGGTCTGCAAGAATTTATTTGCATTTTTATTTTGTTAAAAGACAATGAGAGCAATGAGTGAATTAGCAAATTTTTCTATCTTGTAGTTTAAAAGCTGCAATCCACTAATTTCTCCAGGTAGCCTGGCACACAAATTAATCAGGAGACTTTAACGATATAGTAAGTCAGTCACATAAGTCTGTATAAGTCATATCATACATCAGCTGTATAAGTCATATACATAGCTTGTGACTCAACTTATCAACCTAGTCTATGAGTTTAACCAAGCTAGTAATACATCCTATTGATACATTGGTTGCATTATGCAAGGATATCTCTGAAAAGGAAAGTGGATGGTCTCTAAGCCTATGGGGGACTAGGAAAAATTAAGAACATTTATTAAATTTATTTATTTATTGCTGGTGGGTTTTTTTGTTTGTTTGTTTGTTTGTTTGTTTTCTATGCAGAAAATGATGTTTTCTTATTGCTCTCTCACCTTCGTGTTCTCTCCTACTTGTGTGGTTAAGAAAATCATGGAAAGTCTGCCAGCAGCTGGAGCTGTAGGTTTGTGCAGTAGCTTACACAGTAAAAACCCAGATATTAAGGTTTTATTCCAGAATAACTTTTTCAAAACTATAGTCTTACGGCTTTAAAAAGGAAATTAAGTGAAACATAATTAAGAGTAAATCTTAAAAGAATGACTTTAACAAGATTAGCTAACAATGATTTTCTCCTTGAATTTGCTTTGTTTGTAGACAGTGACTGTCTCTTCCATGGCAATATTTGTCCTAAGAGAATAGGGTTCTCAAAGGTTTATCAGGAGTGCTCCCTCTCTAGCGCAGGTGCTGACGTACATATGTTCTGAAGATAAAAGGGAAACACATTTACTGGCATCCAGAGACAACATCTGATTGTTTCAAGTTCCTCTTCTGAAAGAATGACCACCTCTTTGCTATTCTGAGAAACCACCTCTTACATAAGCAATATATGGGCTTCATCTTTTTGTGGTACTGTGCATGTCTTTAAAATGCTCAGTGCTCTCTAGTTCTGATGAAGTCAATGAGAACTGAAATGCACATTGCTCTCCAGTGTGATCAAAATCTTGCCAAAGGGAGGCCCAAATTGATGTTCAGAGTCATTATTAAGGATCAGACATGAATAATAGGCAAGTGCTTAAATTTAAGTAAGTGAATATTCGCACTCAAATCACGCTGAAATGAGTACAATTACTGACACTTATTTTTTTTAAGATTTATTTTCTTCTTTATCCTTTCATAGCTAAGTTCTTCTTCCTCTTCTCTGAGACCCAGAGAACAAGCTTTGAAAAAGTCCTTAGGAGGATTTCCAGACTGAGAACTCTCAGGAATGTTAGTCTCTGTTTCTAGCTGTATGCCTCCTGTAAACATTCTCATAAATAAAATCTTACTCACCTGATTAGAGTGTGTGTGTATGTTCAGGAATCTGACAAGCTACATTTCCCCCCCCCCCCCTTTTTTTTTTCCTTATTATCTTAAATCAAGTCTCCTACAATTATTCTATTCTATTTTTACCGGATTTTTTTTTCAAGCTCTACTGCTTAATTCTGCTACAGGCCATTAGGCTATTGTAATATATTTTGATTTTCATGTAGCAATATAAATCAATAGCAAACTGGATATTTGACTCATGAGAGCATCTTAATTACTATCCTAGATCTTTTATTTACCATATATACAGATTATTTTTTACGTGGAGAAAAAATCTTTGTTTTGTCTCTAGGAGGATTCTATAGCTTTTCAGTTAATTTTCAATCTTAAAAAAGTTCAACTTCAAGCCCTTGGGGTGCTCTGATCCTGCACCACACAGAGCAGACTTTCCAAAATAAGCTTGCTAACGTCAGAACTTCTTGTTGCTAAGAGGAAAAGAGAGTGTAGCCTGCTAAAAGCATGCTGTTTCAACAAAACCATTTGAACTGGCAGCCAACCTGTCTAAGGACAATGGAAGTAGTTTTAAGTGATACGTACCAGATTGTTACATCAGCCTGTTTTACTGGAGCAAGGAAAAAGTCCAAGGGTACTGAGGGTACTGAGGAAAATACCAGGTGAGGGAGGGAAAAGAACACATCCTTTACTTACAGAAATGGCAGAATTTAAATGTCTTCCATCAGTCACAAAACTAATGGAGGTGAGAATGACCTACCTCAGGCTAATAATGTACAGTACAGGAAAGTTCTTAAAAGAATTTCCAATTAAGCTTCTTTTTATTACCATCCTAACGAAAGACTCCACTACTGCATGGTACATTACTTTTAAGAATTGAACATTAATTTAGATTAGAGGCAGGTATTCACATCCTGACTAGGAGGAATGTGATGCAGTATTGGCCCTCGTACAATTCACAATCAGCAACTGATGACTTGGATGGGTCTCTGCACCGTGATCTTTTAATTCTCATCAATTACCAGCCTACTAAAAATCAAACACACTACAATCTTGCATTCTGACCTTCTTAAAGACACATATAAACATGCACATGCTCCTGAGAAGCTGAGGACAGACTAAAATACAGGACGATCCTCAGCTTTCACAGGTTATAAAATGACCCGTGTTATTGGTTGTATTAGTGAGAATTAAAAACTTGTCACTTTTCAGCAGGTTCAGAAGCTCTGCATATAAACTGTAGCTATCACGTGCTTAACAAATGGTAGTGGAATACAGCTTGTTAATCCATCCTTGATAATGGGAGAAAGCAGAACTGGCTCCCCAGAACAAAAACCTCCAGTGAGTTACAGCGTGAGGTATCTGTCTTAACAGCCAAAACACTACATAGGTATGTTTAATTCATTTATTGCCTATCCTATAGAAATCACTTACATTTCAGTGGGATTGCTTTGTTTTTCTCTGCAAAATTATTGTATCTTAAAAATATTGAATGTTCAAAAGGATGAGCAAAACTCGTTCTGATGGTCTGTATAGCGTACCTTTGCATCATTTTAACTATTTGCATTTTAATTCCCTGTAAAATCACTGCAGTATGAAATATCATGTTTTAAGGATGAATTTTCGCAGATTTTGTGGAAAAACATGTATCCAAAATTGTTCTGTTTTCAAACCCTAAAGTAAGAAGTTACTATTTGTGCTCAGAAGAGATGTTCCTGATTTTTGAAAATAGATCTTGATTAAAAATCTTACACTTCAAAGATCTTTTTGTTGGCTTATGAGAGTTTTGAATCAAGTTGTTGATTAATGCCCCTGTCTCGAGAGTTGGAGAACACACAGCTGACACTGGCTTCAGGGAAATTCTCTGAGTTCAGGGTAACTGTGCCTAGCTTATAAATATGATTGTATTCACTACTATGGAGAAAAGCCTTTTAAATAATGTATATTTGATCTAATTTTCCTGGGATTCAGTAGGAAGGCTTGGGAGTTCATGGTGGTCTTCCTTTCGACTCTAATAGAAATAGTACTTTCCGCTTTCTGGACTACATTTGTGTTCCTCCTCACTGTGTGGTTCTGCTGATTTTAACATTTGGCACCAAACTCTCCCTTGGCTTTCTGAATTATCATTAAGTTAATTAGCTGGCATTAACTCTCTGAGGTCCTGTGGTGGAAGACTCCATGTTAGCATGTACTGTTAATGTTATTATTTTGTCCTAGCAACTGGAAAATAATTAAATATGAGTTTCATTTGGCCATTATCTTTTAAGATCACTTGCAGAATATATCTGAATCAGACACTATATATATATGTTCCATAGATAAAATTTTCAGAGTTTATTTAAATTCCTCATATACAAGACCTTGAAGGTGAATTGAACACGTACTCAATCACAAGGCAAAGATTTAATGTCCCTCTAACTAGAAACATGACCAGCCCTGTTAAATTAACTGAAGGAGGAAAGACTGTGCAATGGAGTGAGTATTAATCTGGGCCTCAGGAGCATGCCACTCACTTCCTTGTTTTTCTAGGTACCTCTTCTGTGACTTTGTATGACTCACATATACTCAGATCCTGAAAGTCATTACGTTATCTGTCATTAAAATTTCATTCATTCTCAGTCAGCTGCCTAACTAACAGAACTAAAAATAACCATATAAAAAGAACCAGGGACTTAAGATACCTCAAAATATTTCCTACTCCACTTAAACAGACCATCTATCTCTATTGCCAGATTCCACACCTGGGAAGGGGCAACCCTGGCTGTATGTACAGACTGGGGGACATGAGGCTGGAGAGCAGCCCTTTGGAAACGGGTCTGAGGGCTGATGGCAAGTTGAACGTGAGCCAGCAGTGTGCCCTAGCAGCCAGGAGGGCCAGCCGTACCCGGGGTGCATCAGGCAGGCACTGCTAGCTGGTCAAGGTAAGGGATCATCCTGCTCTGCGGCCTCACCTCAAGTACTGTGTGCAGTTCTGGGTGCCACAATATAAGGACATAAAACTATCAGAGAGTAACCAAAGGAGGACTATGAAGATGCTGAAGGGTCTAGAGGGCAAGATATATGAGGAGCAGGTGAGGCCATTTGGTTTGTTCAGCCCAGAGCAGAGGAGGCTGAGGGGAGACCTCATGGCAGCCTGCGGCTTCCTCAAGGAATAAGCTCTTCAGGGCAGTGGTCACAGCACCGGGCCTGCCAGAGTTCAAGAAGCATTTGGACAATGTTCTCAGACAGATGGTCTAATTTTTGGGTGGTCCTGTTTGAGTCAGGAGCTCGACTCGATGATCCTTGTGGGTCCCTTCCAACTTGTGATATTCTATGATTCTGTGATTCTCTTGGATTCCTTATAGATTTCTGCCTGGTATTACCACTTGTTTGACCTAATTTTATAAATATTTCATTAAGGAAAATTTTTGACTTCTCTCTGAAAATTATTCCAGTACCTACTTTTCCTTAAAAGGATTTATTTTTATCAAAACTGAAAACCTTCCATGCCTCAGATCTTCACTTAGAAAACACGGTGACTTTTATTATTTAATGGAACTATTACAAAAATAAATGTATTTTCATCTGAGTAATCAAGTTTAGTTTCTGAAAATAAAGCAGTACATATTTAAAAAACGTAATCAAATAACTAATAAATCTAAGCACAGCAATTTGGCAAATTTAAAAACAGTCTACACAAAATAGGCATCTGCAGCATTGAAATATAGGCAACTATATAGGTTTTTGAGTAAATCAAATTCTGTTGACAGCAGCAAATATATGTATATATTTTAACTATAACATTATATTTCTCCATAGTTACTCTAAGAAATGAAAAGGAGTAAATATACATTTATTTATTTCATTGTGTTATCTTCACCAAATGCTATTGGTGAAATTGAAAACTGAATGTCAAAATACTATGTGGAAAGTGTACATCCCAAAGGAATTACACTCTGCCTACTCATCAAAGCACACTGATAGTATTCCTTTCAAAATTGATCCCCATGTAAAAGTAAAACAGATTCTGCTGAGCATAAGGGTTCAAAAGAAGACTTAATGTTGTATTTCTACATTTTCTGAACTTTATAGTTCAGAATTCATGTCTTCAATTTTATATCCTCAATTAAATATTTATATATATTGTAATGTTATTTTAAAGAGATTTTCTGATTTGCAATATGATTTTAAATGTTAACTTTATTTCTATTAAAATAGATATGAAAATTGGAATTCAATATTTTCAGATAATCAAAATTAAGTATTTAATTGGTCAATTACAATTTTCTGTTTGATTACTGGGTCATGAAAATGTTTAGAACTCCATTTTATTGTCTTGATGGAAACATTTTTCTCAGTCTTCAAAACTCAAATATGAGATTTCCTAATAATAGGTAAAGGTAACTACTTTTTTTTTTCCACTTTTTTTACTTTTTATTTTTTTTCTTTTTTTTTAACTTTTTTTAACTTTTTTTTTTTCCCCAGGGAGTATTAGGTTGGATTTGTTGGGCACCTAGCATTCAAATGGCAATTTAATCTTAAACAATCTATTGCACAAATTTTTGAAAAATAATCTCTTTCTCTTCATCAACATTCCCTTTCCCACAACACATTTTAAAATTTGACAATTTTTTTCCTATGGGCAGGTTAACAACAAAGGCTTTTCTCTGATTGCAGTCTGGAAACCTTGTCAGAGTTTCATAGTAGAATAATGATTACTGATTTCTAAGACCTATAATTAAATGTGTTCTCTGGAGTAAATTTGTTCAGCTGTGACTGATTCATTTAAACGAGAAGAATCAGGACCCTTTTATCATTTTATGTTACAAAACATTGAATTGCACTATGCCTTGGTTTCCAATCACCTCTGTAAGTACCATCTGTGCTCCTTATTTATGTTCACCTGCTTTCTAATTAACACCTTGCAAAACTGCACACCTGCAGCAGCTCTATTCTCACCTCACTGCACATTACCCATTAAGTCTCCTCAGCACAGCCTACACAAGAATAATTTTGTCACTACATCATTTTACCTCATCCTCTTCAAGGGAATACAGGCAAAAATCAACTGTTTATGTTATGTTTGGGGAGAAATAGCTATTCCCTTTCTTTCATATCTTTACACATTTCACATAAAGTAAAAATCTAGCACATCCAATGTCTGCATTGCATTGGCACTGTTGAGACCAAGGAGAGGAGTTGAAAACAAAAACAGAAAACCAGAGTTTTCCCTTTGATGTGGAGACTGGATCTCATTAATAAGTATGCCAATCCACAGCCAAATGTTTTCAAATGCGCTCACCAGTGAAGCATATACTTCTTCAATAGGTACATTTCTTGCAAAGTTAGACTATACCATTTTTTTGTTGTTAGGAGTCTGTTGCACTGGTTGCACTTGATAGGGGTTGTTTCGTTTTTCTGTGTTGCATCACGTTCTGTGTAACTCATGTATATGCAAACACAAACCACACCACACAAACCCAGTTGCTCATGAATAACTTAATTGTGAAGTTATTCAGCAAATCCTGGATACCGCAGGGACAAAAAGCACCACTTCATGGGACCCTGACTCTTGGTCAAATTTTAGAATGTAGCAAGAAATGTTTCCTTATGCACTCTCATACAGTAGAAGAATGATAATCCTCTGAGCCTCTTCTGTATGATCAATGCACTCTGACATAGCCTGTATTTTCCTCAGATTCTCAAACTGGTGTGCATGTGTACATTTGGAGTATATGTATACAAATAACGATATACAAGGAGTGATGATCTGGCCTAATAGTATTTAAATCATCATTGTACAATGGTGATTATTAATGATAAATTCCATGTACAATAGATTTTTTAATGTTACAGCAACTTTATTTTTCCTGTCCACCTATTTGGCTCAAGTCTTATTTAAGTCCAAAAAAGATAATATTCTGTAATTTTTTAACCCCCTAGTGCCTTTTGGCCTGTTTCTATGTGACCAATTTTGCTTCTTTGTAGCAGGTGGAATAGGATGCTAAATGCTACCCAAGCAGAATTATCATGAATCACTCTCATTTTGCGGTCGTGTTGCAGAGTTATAAATGTCTTTACCAGAGCCAGTAAGCACCGCTCAGGCAATCACACAGTCTCTTAAACTCTGAAAGGATTGCAGACTTCACAAAACATAGAATTACAAAACACATTAAAGGAAAATAATAGCTGGAAATAAACTCTAATCCACATTAATAAAACTGGTATGTTTACAAAAACAAGGAGTAGATGTGCGGTTATGACACTTTTGACATGAGCCATGTCCTCTGCTTATCTGGGTCTGTCTCTGCCTCCAGTGTGGTAGATCACTCTTCTGTCAGCCAAGGACTGGCCTGACAGCTCTGTGCTGGTGACTTTCACATGCCTACTTCTGGCATACTTTGTTGACTGCAGTGCTGAGATGATTTTGGAGGATGTACAGCTAAGGATTTTAATATATATACGGGTAAAAACCTGAGTGAGGGAGCATTAAGAGCTCTTTTCAGCTCTAGTACAAAATAAATAAAAAAAAAAACTATATAGGCAGATAGATGCAACACTTTTACTGCTTTATAGAAGTGATTATTGTTAAACTGATCTACTGAACCTTTTGTTTTCTGTTATTTTCAAGAAAAGGCTATGCAAGTGATTGAAGAAAACAGTCTTAATACATTGACTTCAACAGCAAAACAGAATTAGGACTAAGAACACATGCAAACAATTGAAGAACAAAAACATTTCAAGGAAATTGCAGACAGTATTTGAGATCAGAATTTTCAACAATGAAAAATACTTCATAAAATTCAAAAAATATATTCAGGGATGGAAATACGCTCTACAATATAAATGCCATATAATTATACAGAAAAAAAAAAACAACACACAGACATTTGCAATGTAGAGATGTTGTTTCATGTATGCAGCTCAACAATAACCAAATGCTGGCTTCACAGTCTACCTTTTTTTAATAATGCTCTATAGATTAGTTTAAAAGTATTTCTGCCAATGTATAGTTAATGTAAAGCTCAAGTTGGTCTTACAACACAAAAATGGCTAAGAAAATAATTTTAAAAATATATATATATATTAAAAAAAAATGAAATTAAATATAGACTGGAAACATCTCATGAATCTGGAATTTACTTGTTGGAAAACCATTTCTCTGCCACGCCTTTGGAAGGGAAAAACCCCATCCCTTTTCCTGTCCTTATCTCTGTTCCAACTTGCCCAGCATATTTAGTTCCAATGATTGCACTATGTAGCAGACACATTCATGCCCAAGAAACCTAGCCAAATGTTGAGATTATATCTTTATTTAAATTATGAGATAAAAATAGTATCACTTGCCTATTTTGGGTTATTTCCTGCTACCCCATAGTATTAAGGACTAGATATCAATCTCTGTAATAATGATTCAGTGAAACAAGCCATAACTCTAAAATCCAGCTGAGAAAACACACATCATAAAGTCACAGAATCAGAATTGTTGAGGTTGGAAGGGACCTCTGGAGGTCGCCTGGTCCAACCTCCTGCTCAGGCTGGCGCACATAGAGCAGGTTGACCAGAAACACGTCCAGACAGCTTTTGAAGATCTTCAAACTCAACAGCCTCTCTGGGCAACCTGTTCCAGTGTTTCATCACCCACACAGTAAAGACACGTTTCCTGATGTTCAGACAGAACCTCCTGTGTTCCAGTTTGTGCCCATTGCCTCTTGTCCTGTCACTGGGCACCGCTGAAAAGAGCCTGGCTCCATTCCCTTGCACCTTCCCTTCAGGTGCAAACGTGGATACATGGATACATGCGTACATGCATACATGGCTAAGATGCCTCAAAAGTCCCGATTCAAATTCATACATCATAAAATTAGCTCAAACCTGTTTCAGCTTTGGGTCAAAGTCTGGATGGTTGTAATAGGCAGCAGACGATTACTGCAATATCTACTCATCAAGGTAAGTCTTGATACAGTTAAACATGCGTTTTTTATTTTTTATTTATTATTTACTATTTATTATTATTTATTTTTTTATTTATTTATTTATTTTAATTACAAGCCATCCTGAGAGTCTCGTGCTTGCTTTCTGAGTTTAGTCAGTAGAAAAGCTGGCTACTGGTCTAGACATGGGCCTGTCCTTGTGTGTGTTCTTACACTCCAGAGGGGGAACAAAGTAGCTTGACTATGTTTTAACCCACCCATGTAGTTAAGACTTCAAACTAGACACCTAATTAGTGGGAAGGAAGGAAGGAAGGAAGGAAGGAAGGAAGGAAGGAAGGAAGGAAGGAAGGAAGGAAGGAAGGAAGGAAGGAAGGAAGGAAGGAAGGAAGGAAGGAAGGAAGGAAGGAAGGAAGGAAGGAAGGAAGGAAGGAAGGAAGGAAGGAAGGAGGGAGGGAGGGAGGGAGGGAGGGAGGGAGGGAGGGAGGGAGGGAAGGGAGGGAGGGAGGGAGGATGGAAGGAAGGAAGGAGGGATGGAGGGAAGGAAGGAGGGAGGGAGGGAAGGAGGGAGGGAAGGGAGGGAGGAAGGAAGGAAGGAAGGAAGGAGGGAGGGAGGGAGGGAAGGGAGGGAAGGGAGGGAGGGAGGGAGGATGGAAGGAAGGAAGGAGGGAGGGAGGGAAGGAAGGAGGGAGGGAGGGAAGGAGGGAGGGAAGGGAGGAAGGAAGGAAGGAAGGAAGGAAGGAAGGAAGGAAGGAAGGAAGGAAGGAAGGAAGGAAGGAAGGAAGGAAGGAAGGAAGGAAGGAAGGAAGGAAGGAAGGAAGGAAGGAAGGAAGGAAGGAAGGAAGGAAGGAAGGAAGGAAAAGAAAGAAAAGAAAGAAAAGAAAAATAGACATTTCAGCACTCTAGAAAGGAAACTGCCTGAAGCTGCCTAGTAGGACACATTAAACCTTTTTGGGGATTCAAACCAGAATCATCTCTTGGCCATCACCTCCAAATTAGCAGAGGTCCTGCTTTGTAAAACAGAAGAAGGAAGATGTCATTTTGCCATGCATGTCACCATCCAGCTTTTGTAATGCCCCAGTATTTAACATATTCAGTTGAGGTATGAGATTCTAGTCTTTTCTCAACAACACTTTCTTGTGGTAAAATGTCTTGCTACCTTAGGATAGGATAGACTAGGAGGAACACACTTCACCTCTGCACTGTAGCCAGACCATTGTATAGCTGAGAGATAAATGTAGAAACTATTCTACACAAATATATATCTTTCTTCTCAATTATTCAGTTATTATTCATAATAAAAATATATCAAGTTTTAAGTACATTAATCATGTTTAAATAACATTAAATCTACTAGTCGATCTGCCTCTGTTCTTTTGCCTCTAAATGCATTCTGAAATGTAGCACTACGCAGTCAGAGGAAAATTGCTTACCGTATGTCAACTAAATGAGTCCTATAAAAGATATAATTCAGAAAAAATATCTCTTACACACAAATACTGAAATGAATGTGCTTATTTTGCAGTACCAATGCAATTAAGTCCTGTCATTTTTGTATACAGCCTTGGGAATCACAGCATTAGTTAACATTAATCAGAAAAAAAGATAGAATAAATTCTAATCTGTATAAATTAAAATAATCTTTTCTCACCATTTCCAAAATAAAACTGTGGGAACACAAGTCATTTATAAGACTTATATGCTTAGATATCCAAAGAATTTAGCATTTTTACTAGACATAGACTAATTAAACATAATGCCCCAGTGATAGGCAAAGATCTATATTCTGAAAAATCATTCATGCCAGGGATATAAAATATTTTAGTATCACTACTGGAAGACCAACTCTTAATAAGCCATTTCTCCAAAGAATGCTGTTATTTATGAAATATGCATCAGATTCTGAAATATTTTTTTAATATTATTTTTCCCCATCATTCCAGTTGGTGTTGGAGGGATAGGAATTAGATCTTGCCAATTCTTGGAATTGACTGTGAAAACTTCAATGGAAGCAGTCACTATTCAATCTGCACAATATTTTATAAGTTTATAAGTTATGAATGGACTTCATGGACCTTTTTGCTTGAATTCTTACACCTTCAGAATTAAGAGTGTTGGAATATCAGTGCAATTTTAAATTTTTCAATCATCTCACCTGATTACCCAGGTATTCACACAAATAATAGAATTTTTCTGTCAAATACCCAGCAAACAGCTCTGCAGTACAGTAACACTTCTATCTATTAAGCAAGCTCATAACGTGAAGTTTCTTTCAAGTTTTCTCTGATATCTCTGAACAATTTGTGAAATAAAATATGTACAGAAACTGTGTTCTGTATAAAAATTGATAATTCTGATCTCTGAATGATCGCTTTCATATAATAGAGTATGCCCTACACGAGCTATGAATGACAAAAAAATTTAACAGACACTCTCCCTCATTGCCGCAAAGAAATGTCAATATGATTCCAGTTGGTCTCAAAGTATGGTAATATATCCAGACTTCTTTTAAAGAGAAATATGGTTTTGGCTTTAATAACTTTTAAACCGGTGTTTTATAGTTTCCCCATGGAAAGTGTTGTAGAGTTTGCTTGATATATTAGTTCTGCAGAGTCATGAACAGAGAAGGAAAAATCAACCTGTGAAAAAACAGGGATTATGAATATATTCCTATGAACTTTCTGCTGGTTGGTAGCCAAGCTGACCGTTACTGTTAGCAGAATATGGGAATAGTTCTCACTTGTCAACTACTCAAAATGGTGTATTTGCACTCTCTCTGTATAAATCTAGTTTTAAAACTGATAACTTGGCCAAAGTACAAGGAAATTTACTTCCATTAACTCAGAGTTTCACAATGAAAAATAACTTACAAATGTCTACAACTAATGCTAAAATCTGCAAGATCATCTCCTAGCCTCCTAAAGGACTGTTGATGGGCAAATAAGTTATCCAAATATGAGAGATTCTTCTGTTTTACAATTTATCAGGCTGTCCCTTTAATTTCTCATGTTCTGCCATTGACAAAGTCTTAAGTTATTTGGATAAGAGGAACAGGAAAAAATTACCTTCCTTAAAGTATTTCCTCATCTATGGAACTGTTGTATGTAGCTGCTTATTCAAGAGAAGCACATTTTATCTCTCCCTGCTTAAATTCATGTTATTAGTAGTTGTCTGATCATCTAAATATATGATTGCATAATGCACACACTTACCCGAAGTTTTATAGCTTTGTACTTAAGGAAAATCAAATACACCTTCATTAGCAGTACCAAACCAGTGTAGATTAATTTTCCGTACAAACCAGCCTGTTGAAGAGTTGTAAGTAAGCTGCATTGTCTTTGCACAAAAGTGCAAAGTATTTGCATATTTCAAATCTGTGAAGCTTCATTGATGATCAAAGAAAAATAATCACTGCTGCGCATATTTTGTATCAGACAGCGGTATGGATATACATTTCTACTGCTGAAATCTTCATTTTTTATGTTCCCAATTATTAAAGCACACAGAATGTAAAGTATATGAATTCATATCCACTAGATTAAAATAAAGGTACTCTAATTGTGATTTTTATTTCCACATAGAGGCTTGTTTGTGGGCTTTTTAGCTGCTTAAATACAGTTCTAACCACAAATATTTATGTGTGTAAAAGCTATTTTAAAGCAACTCTTACGGAAATGAATTTGCATATTAGCACAAGAACAGCTAAACAGATTTAGAAGGGGTTGCTTTTAGGAGTAGGTTAGTTGAAAACTATTTTGAAGTATGAAGACCACCATTTTGTTTGCATTAAAAACAAATAAGAAACACAGAAGGTTCCACTGAAGCATTGCAGAGGCTAAAATGAGCTTTTTGACTCCAAAGCAAACAAATAAACAAATAGAAAACACAAACAGTTATTTGCATGTGTTCACAAGTGCCTCACAGCTGCATATATTCCTATGGGAGCATCTTAGACTTAAGTGGAATAATTAATCAATGTTTCATTTAGGTGTTTGTTTAGACTTTATGCTTTAAAACCCACTGTTTATTTATTTCCTTGTGCACTGTGCATTAGAACAAAACCCAATAAAATGGATTATAAAGTAAGCATGTATACTTCTATTGATGTTAAATATATTTCGTAGCCACTATTAAATCCATTAAGATTTAGTAAATATGTCTCAGTATGGGATAGTTTAAGAAACCTGTGCAATAGGATGCGGTTTCATATTAAATTCTTGAAAATTAACACGAGAAATATAGAGCCAGCAGACCAGAATGCAGAATTTTTCAGAATATGAATAAAAATCCAAAGTTTTTGTTTGTTTGTTTTTGAATTAAAAAAATAGGTTCAATGTGCAAAAAAAAAAACCATTTCATTAAAATGTTAGACATGTTTATGCCTACTGGACATGGATTAGAGGTGCTCTTTTGTTATGGTTAAGTAGATAAAATCCTATTGATTGAGGATTAAAAAAAAATGTCATGCATATAAGGCACAAATCATGGGTCTGTAGTAATATGCATTGCTGTGAAATATTGTAGCAGCTGTGAGGAGTCATGATGTTTATTGTGCCAATGAATTGAAAAGCAGAACCTATTTCAAAACACAGAAGACTGGAAAATAAAACAGGCTCTGGCATGTACTATGCATCATATGGTATACTTGGATTGGTCAAAGATTTTTGCCATTTCTTCATAGAGATTTCACTGAATGAACATTTCTGAAGTAGTAAAATGAAGAAACAGCAGTCAAGTAGAGGTGGGTTCACAAGTAAGAATATTCAATACAACATTCATTTCCTACAAAATAGTTAAAATATGTGTATGCCATTTCATTGCAGCAGGAAAGGTGCTGCCTTTTTACTATGCCTTTTCTTCTGAAAAGTTCTGTCAAACTAAGATGGAAAGGCGTAGTTCTACTTTGCCAATGACAACTTATTTAACACAGGGATCACAAGGCACCCCTGGGCCTCCCTTGCAAGGGCCAAGTTTGTAATTTCTCTCCATATTCGTGCAAATCAAACTCATTAAACTGATTTTGAATGTTGTTGCCAGAAGTCCAACAACCTGTCCCAATGGTAAGGGACAGGTAGTCAGACTGTTAGGCTCATTTTCTTTACACATGAGTCCGTGACTCACTCCATAACAGCTCCAAACACAATCTAATTTTGTTTTGCTTTGTTTTGTTTTTGTCTTTTAATGTTAGACAACAAGTGAGAATATCTCAATCTAGTAGGAACGTTGAACTGAAAATTGTTAACAGATTTTGCTGTGTTTCATGATAAAGAGGAACAGTATGGATTCTTTGTCTTAAATACTTTCAGAGGAATCTTAAGCAAGAGCAGGAGTATTATGGCATCAAATTGTCATTTTTTCACTAGCACTTGAATACCCAATTGGGCTTAATTGCCCTCTGGTGAATGCAACAGTATATACCATTTTAGCCTAAATTTAAAACATCATGAATATTTACCCCAAAATATTAGATTAAGACCATCTTTTTAAGGCAAGTAATGCAATGCCATTTATGCTTGTCCATGGAGGACAGGATGAGACATCGAGACTCGTAATGAAAGACAATAAGCGCAACTACTTTCATTCACCTGTTAGACAGAACCGATTTCTTCCCCTCTGCCGGTGTTGGTGAGGCTGTACTTGGAGTAATTGTGTCCTGTGTGTACTGTGTCCATTTCTGGGCTCCCCAATACTACAGACATGCACATACTGGAGGGAGTCAAACAAAGGGACATGAAGAGGATGAAGGGACTGGAGCAATTCTCCTATAAGGAAAGTCTGAGAGAGCTGGGAGTGTTCAACCTGGAGAAGAGGAAGCTTGGGGAGATCTTATAAATGTGTCTAAATACCTGAAACGAGGGTGCAGGGAGGATAGAGCCAGTCTCTTTTCGGTGGTGCTCAGTGACAAGATGCAGTGGGCACAAACTGAAACACAGGAGGTTCCCTCCTAACACCAGGAAGCACTTCTGTGTTTTGCGGGTGATGGAGAACTGGCACCGGCTGCCCGGAAAGGCGGGTCTTCTTCCTTGGAGGTGCTCAAAAATTATCTGGACATGGTCCTGGGTAATCTGCTCTAGGTGTCCCTGTGCTTGAGCAAGGGGGTTGGACCAGACGGTCTCTGGAGATTCCCTCCAATCTCAACCATTCTGTGATTTGGCGATTCAGATATTAAATTTATCTTTGAAGTTTGATCATAAGACTTCTGATTTTGCCAAGAATATTTAAGTACACGCATATACACATACAGAAGCATATACTAAAAGAGACCTTTGGAGATCCCAGATAACAGCAAACTTCCAATCCAGATGAGGTTGCTCTGGCTTCATCAGGCCCAGATTAGAATAGCTATGCAAATGGACACTCCGCAGTCTAGGGAGCCTGGTCCAGTCTCATACTCTTGTCCACTCTCAATCCAGGTTCATTTGTTTATTATGCATCTGTTACTGAACTATAACACCCTCATGGCAAACAAACCTGGTCACACTTGCTGTTGCTATGCACTTTATTCTTTGTGTATTTACATACAGAGTACCTAACTCCCTGTGATATACAACTGAAGAAACTAAAAGATATTATGAAGGAAAATCATTCCTACTGCAATTAAGAGTGGAAGGACTCGGATGCATGTGGCTGAACTGATGTTTTCCCAGAGGTATTGACACATGAGTGAAAACTCATAATCAGCTCTTTTTATAAGCACTAGATAATATCACATTCATTGCAAGATTGGTCTCCAGTCTCACAAGGGCACCTTGAAATCCATGTATCTCTGCGTCAAACAAGTCACTATAGTTTTACTAGCTGTAATCTTTAACAATAGTTCATGTATGCATACATGCAAAAACTCTTGAAGAATCTAACTCTGATTCACATTCATAGTTTAAATGGAGGTACTCTTTGATCAAATTATCCATCTATCTACTTGTGTGCATATTAAAACAGAGCTAATTAAGGCAGAAAAAAGAGCAGTTTTCCAAAAGGTAATTTGGAGGATAAAATATAGTCTTGATCCAGGACAGAGAAGAAAACATAATTTTCTTTGCACAGTCATTTTGGAGGGGTGGGTGGAAATTATCTATAGATTGCTAGTGCGTAGGTGTCTGGAGATAATGATGAAAGTTTATTTTTAAAACAACATGTTGTCAAAACAGGCATATGCAATTTCATCATAGATTGTTTAACTACAAACCCTTATGACATGCACTAACAAAATAACTATTACAGTGATATTATCCCCTTCTTAATTCAACAGAGTGGCAATAGTTTTAGCCTAAATCATTCTGAATAGCTTCCACTACAAAGTTAATCATGTTTATCATGTAACTCTGAATTATTTGTATTTGTATTATACTGTAACATAAATGTTTTCAAAATATTTTGGAAAGTTTTTCAAAATATTTTTGAAAGTATTTCAAAAGACAAACTTAATCCAATTCTATCTGCCAGAGCATCCACCCACAGAAACCTGAAAAATCACATTACTTCTTGAGTCAAATTTCTCTCATCTTTTCACCTAATTTTGTTCTCTGATTTATACGCCAGAGATATAAAAGTAGAAGTATTTATAGTCATTGCAATGTTGGATTGAAAATAAGTTTTCTACTCTTGTAAAACCAGTAAGTTAAGTGTTTTCATTTATATGCATACAGAGTAATGTAAATTATTCACATAAACACACTAGTTCTGAAGCTATTTTTACCATGGTTAGTGCAAGATCTAATTAAAGGCTTGGATGCCTTAAACAGCCTAACTGTCCTATTGTTGTTTTTTGTTGGTGGTGGTGGTGCTTTTTTTTTAACATGTGAACAAGGTAAGTGTAAAGAGCAAATGGCTCGTTTTGCTTTTTCTCTCAAGCAGCATCAGAATTACATGAGAAGAGAAAGAAAATTGAGAGTGTTATATTGAGAAATGGGCATGTTCATGCATGAAGTTCAAACAAAATAAGCTGGCAACACAGAACAAAGTTCACTGGGTAATTCCAAATACATTCTTTGGGTAATTTTTCAGAGGGCAGTGATCACAGAGCTAGCATAATAAAGGCTTTTTCAATAAGTAAACTGCTACAGGAATTTAAAATGCCCTTTTTCTCACACACTTCCCTTGAAGTACAGACATATCACCAAGACCCTACCAGCATACTGACTTTCTGTATGCCTGCTATGTTCTGTACACCTGCTACTCAGCTCCATATGTTGTACTGTCCTGTGCTTTTTTTTTTTTTTTTTTTTTTTAATGTCTCCTATGTAATTTTGCTCTTCTCCAATTTAAAACATGGAAAAGAGCTCTAAGTCTATAGGTGTGGCCTGGGAAGTAAAGGCAGCTGAAGCTGCCAGGATCTAGATATGTAATTTAGGTTAACCTACATGAGGACCACAGTTAAAACTATAGTAATGCAGAATGCTAAAAAGGAGGCTTGGAGATTATCTCAAAGGTAAAGCACCGCTGTAAACATCAGGGAATGGGGCTGATACCGTTCAGTCCCCCTGGAAATGTTACTGTTACTAAGGAATCCTAGAGCTAGGCTGCAGTGAGGTATATCAGAATATCCCTGATGCTAACAGACCTTGTTCTGTACTAAACTGGAAGGAATGATACAAGGAAATACAAATGTAATTAACAGTCACCCTTGTATCTTAATAGCATGACCACAAATTGATCTCTTCTGTGTCTTTGGCATGAGTTAGTCTATACCCATGTGGGTATTTTCTAGACAGTAATCTATATAACTTCATGAAGTAATTTTTTCCTCTAGCTTGTGAATATGTAAGTATGTTTTGCATAATTATTTACATGATTTAAATACACGGTTTCATGGCCCTGCCTGTCTTAAGACTTGTAATGATAATCAGACCAAACAAAGAAGTATCTGATGGTATGGCAGATCCACTGTATACCGACAAAGAAAGCTTAAAGGCAAAACACATACACAAGAGATGGAGAATAGTTCTACAAAGTAGTTTTAAGTAATTCTCCACTGAATAGCCATGAAAAAGCATTAGGCATAGAGATGGGTGAGCACAGCTGTGGATTTCTATGTGATCCTGTATCAAGAGCTGGTCTGTGGATAATCCATTTAAAAATGCTCTTTGGCCTGAGCTAGCATGTGCCAAGTTTCAGCATCAATCATGGCATTCTGCCTTGCCCAGATAGAAGCCAGTCAAAAACTAATGCGATTACATGGCCATGATAGCTTTTAACAGGAAAATGGTTTACAAACTTGCAATTGGATTTGATCTGATAATCCCTTGAAAGCAAAGGTGGCTTTTCATGTGCTGATGCTGAATGACTGTTTCTAGAAAAGGCAACAGGAGGCAAAAATACAAAATAAAATTGTTTCTCCATTATCTTTAAGTCTTCAGTGTGTTAAAGTGCTCATCACTTACTTCAGAGGTTATAGCTCAAATATTTCCCTGAGAAGAATGAAAGATTCATTGGGACGCAGTGGGCATACCTTGATCAGTATAATATATACTGTAAATGGCTGTATTCTTTGCAATCAACAATGCAGACCGTTGCAGCTGTATTAGAAAGCAGCAATAGTCCAATATGTCAACAAGGACCATTAAATTCCCTTTGTGCAGCTGTGATATAGTGAGCTTTGTATTATTTACAGCTGAAAATTGCTTATTAGCTGTATATGAAAATCTGAAATATCTTAGCACCACTATTCTATGTCAGTTTAGCAGAACTAAGTTCTATTTTAGTTTATTAGAACTCATTTTATCTAACTAACCAAAATTCATTACCTTAGACTACAGCATGAACAAGACAGAATGAAAATCACTCTACTGATGCTAATTGTTCCATTTAAGTCAAGTGGGGTTTGCACTTTAAACAGCAAATTGTTGCACTGATTTTCCTGTCATGTTTTTTTTGTTTGTTTTGTTTTGTTTTGTTTTGCTTTTCCAAAGTTTACTATGGAAAGACAAAAAGGACGTAGAGCACAAAGCCTAAAAGTTTTGCCTTCACAACACGTAGGCCTATCGCAGCAGCAAATTTTAACCATTTCAATCACCCAGCATGAGGCTTAAGCTCACCTCTAGACAGAGAAATCAGAATGCGCTGCAAACCCAGAATAAGAGGCAGCATAATGATCTCCTGAGTAGATGCATACAGAGGCTACATTTGCCTGCTTCCATTCATCTATCACAAGCAGCACTTTTAATGGAAAAACTAGGAACATTTCATGGTTCATCTTATTATGATTTAGTAGTTTACAATTACTTGATAATTTCAATTAATTCATATTTAATTTTTTAATCCTTCTGGAACTAAACACTTGTATTTTCCCCACAATCCCACCTAGGAGAAGCTAATTTGAGGAGTTGTCTGTAATCTGAGGAGCTCTAGGCAAGTATAAGCATTGTGAATCCAGAAGTCCTTATTTGACCTTAGGCTGCCCCTTGCTTGACTCCCAGTAAATCTAGGCTATGGCATAACATTGTGGCTTCTCTGCAACCTGATACTTAGAGCACACCCCTCATTTTAGCTTCCATTCCTGTCTAAGGTTGCATCTGCCTGCCAGTCTTCCATAACTGGAGAAAACAAGAGCTCGTTTTGTACAGTGACTTTTCATCTGTCAGATGTCTCTGCATTCTTCACTCTGCTATTGATATTAACACTTCTTTACACCATGAGTTTGGGAGTGGGTTTTTTTCTTTCCCCATTTTTATGTTTGCTTATTTGTTTGTTGGTTGTTTTTTTTTTCCTCTCCAGACTGCTTATATGAGTCTCTCTCTTTTTTTTTTTTTTAAGGCTTTTAGATATTACAAAAAAGTTTATTGTTGGCAAAAGACACAGAACTTCTTGCATTAAAAACTGAAGCATACATCATCCTTTCTGTTGAATAATTTATTAGTCCAAACCCCAAGAATACCTTAGAAAAATCTGAAATCATACCTCCCATGTACATACTACACCCACACCCACAAATGCTGAGCAGCTGAAATCTCTCCCTACTAACTAATTAGTATATCTGAGCCATTTGTTTTTGTGCCAAAGTAATCTATGGTCAAAGACTCAGCCAAAGGTATGCCAACTCTGAGTGTTTTTGTTGCTTTGCATCTGGAATTAAATGAATTTTCAAACCTCAGACTATGTTCAAAAAAAAAGCCTGTTAAAAATACCTCTTCATATGGCAGGGAAGCTAGCAGGTCTGTGTAAGCTCTATTCTTCACAGAAAATCACTGGATCTTGCCTCAGTATAATGTGAGAAATGTGGGCACAAACTAAACAGGGTGGGTAGTGTCTATGGGCAGGATTCTTCAGATTGAAACCTCAGAAAAGGTTTCAAAGGGCTGGTTCATATCCAAAGACTTGACTGTCAGTTTTGAACTGTGCCAAAACAAACCAGTGACCTAAAAATAAGACTGCACTGTGTCTACCATTTCTGCCTTGTTCTATTTCTTTCCCGAAATAAAGAACAATTGCACACAATCCGTTAGGAAACAGAAAGAACATGAGGAAGAAATTTTCTGTCATTTCCCATTGAACAAAGAGGTGAACCAATTGAGAAAGGGTAAGCAGACAACTGGTTTGTAGCCCACACCAGGCAAATGAAGAAATAAAGTCAAGTCTATCTATCTTTCTGGTTTCTATAGCTCTTTCATTTAAAAGAGAACAAAAAAAATAGGTCAACAGACTAGTGAGGCTGCCTGTTTCCTATTTCACCTTAATTATTTTTAATTTCTTAATTAATTTTGAGAATATTAACATTAGCTTTAATGTTAAGGAGACTACTTCTTTGTAATCAGATTAAATGATTCCAAGGTCTTTCATGTGCTTTCTAGTTCTCCTTTCAAGGGCTTTCATAACTGCTTCCTCCTATTTATATTTCTCCAACCACAAAGCCAGTGTCACTAAGAGAGACTTCTGCTTTTGCTTGTAAGAAATGTAAAATCTGTTATTTTTGGAAAGGTGTTTGGCAGCACTTGTGCTGACTAATTACTTTAATTTCTTTCATCTTGTTTTCTGTTCTCCATCTCTTTTATTTTGCATTAACCCCTTACTGAACATTCTCTGGGCAGCAATCTTGAGGAAGCATGTTGTCGACAGCAACAGGCAGAGACACTGGAGTATTTCAGTGTGACAGGCTGCAAAAGCATCCCTACTTTCTTGATAGGGTCACATTGAGAGATAAGCCGTGATGGGTCACATGTTTTCCTTTTGCACTGTTTGTTTCTGCCCAGTTGAGCAATGGCAGCAGGAGACATTTTTCTCCTAGCACTCATCAAGATGTAATAACAGGGTTCCTATTGTCAGAGAGGCAAGCCTTGCTTTTGTTGGCACTGATAAGGGATTTAATGTAAACATCGGCCTTGAAAGACAACATACTTGTAGCTAAGAGAATACAAAAATGTCTAATAATAACATATCTTCATTCTGAATTCTGACACGTGGTTCCGAGATTGGCAGTCTTGCCTGTTTTGAATCATAAGCCTAACACCGTACTTTAAGCTACAACAATCCAATAAAAGACATAGAGGTTAGAAAACAAGGTGTTTTTCTTTTCAAGAAGCTTGTTTGAGGCTAAAACTGACAACAGCCGGAGCTTTCTCACAAAGAAAAGGATGAGAAAATAAAGGTCAGGATCCTGGCCCTACCTGCTTCTGCCTTGGCCAGAAGAACCAGCCAGGCAAAGATATGGAAGCAGCTCACCTTGCACTCCTTCAAAGGGCTAGCAAGGATGACACTGACAGGTGGTATGCATCAAAACACAGTGCCTCCTGTTCTTTGGCATTAGCTATCAGACTTTATTGTACTTTGCTCCAGGCCTGCAGGTGCACAAAACACTTCAGGAGCTGCTAGTCCAAAACACCTCCCAGCCTAGTACATGCTGTCCCTACTCTACTTGCGGACAACAGATCTCAAGACAAGATTTGGCATGCTGGCAATATTTTTTATCTAGCTATTAAAAATTGTTTAATATTCTATCTATTAATTCTTTCCACAAACCAGATAACTTCAGGCATTGTTGGAGGCAAAAATACACTTTGGTATACTAGCCAGCTCTCTCCTAATTTCAGAAAAGGGATGGAGTGAAAAAGAAACCACCTGGTATTTGGCCACTGCTATAGTTCTTAGCCAGTGGAGCAAAATTAGATCACACTGAAATGCAAAGTCATGAGGAAAAAGAAAAAAAAGAAAAAAAAAAAAAAAAAAAAAAAACCAAGACCTAAAGTTTCAAGCTTGTTCATCTAACACTATGGATTTAAAATCCTGCTCAGACAGGTAACAAAGCTGGTCACCTGTTACTGAGGTCACAGGATCTCCACCAAGCCAAGCACAAGCATTTGATTTTGCTGATTTGTTTTTTCTCTGTCAGAGCAATGTCCAAACATAAAGTGTTTCGGAACATTATATAGTTTACTTTTAAGTCTCTGGTGGCCTGAGAGTAATTAGCCATAAGATCCATAATTTCACCATGGTCAAGGAGACCTGTCACAATGACATTCATTTTTCTGTTGCCTACATAAAGCCAAGGGTAATGACTGCCAGATATATCCCATCCACTTTGCCTAAGTCTTATTGCCAGGGAATGCGAATACTATGACTATGAAGCTGGGCACTTTGCTGTATTATGTCAGATTCATTTTTAAACTGCCATACAGTTATCTTCCAGATTCACAATTTATATTTAAAATGTCTCTAGTCACAGTGCTTTAAAACATAAAATGAGTGTGTAATCCATCCAGTGGTGTCTCTCTGAGTTTACAGTCTGGAACACTGGTTCAAAATGGCATAAATTGCCTCGTACTTCCCGGCAGGATGTTATTGCTGAAGTCTGGTGACAATTCTCTTAACATCAATTATTTCACTACTGATTTTTGTGTTATATCACGCACACTGGACAGACCTACAGCTTCTGGTAAACGGTAGTGTGCTGAGGTTAAAGATATTCACATCTTTTCTCTGCACATTTAAAGTAATTCTGTACCAGGTCAGCAAAGTCAGGGAATGAATAACTACATTCCTTCTGAATCAAACTGCTCCCTTGATACTGAAAACCAAACATTCTCTTATGCTGTTTTAGGTGCCTGAGGACCCAATTATCCCTCATCTAATTGCCAGCTTTCAGGTTTCTTTTAGCATCTCAAATGTCTTGTATTGCTGAATTTAATATAAATGATATCTAACAAATATAATACTAGAAGACATACCTTTTTTTAACAGGGCTGTGCAAGAAAGTGGAAAACAACAAAGAAAGGACATCAAGTAACATAGATGCATAATTGCATGGTGCCTACCACACATTTCAAATCTAATGTGTGTCAGAAGTCACTGTGTATCTACTGTATCAAAATTGTCAGCGACACCCATAGGCAGCTACTGCTCCAAGGAGAGGTTACTGCTTGGTCTACTGAGATGCATCTAAACCATCTTCACCTCTCCAGAAAACTTTCCAGCTTTCTAACAGGAAGTGAATACTGTAGCATGTCATGAATGTGCCATGGTCACCTTCCTGGCTTCTGACAAATTTATGAGCAAGTTTTTGTCAAGAACAGTTGAATAGGTTACTCCATAATATGCTAGTGTACTTGTGGGAGAAACAAGACAGAAACATTTTTATTTACTAAAAACATATGCTGCCTTTTCCAGATCATTTGGTTAATACAGGTGAAAGAGTGGGAAAACAGAGGAAGCAAGCAATATAGAATAAACTGTATTCTACTCTACCTGCAGCATTTGGCACACAGACAACTCACTAAACAGTTTCTTAGTAGTGATAATCAACAAGTCAGTTTGTCTGTCTGTCTCCATTTCAGTCATGTTTTGCTATCACAATAGTTCCAGTCATCTTCTTTTTTCCTACATTGCAAATCTACCAGTGGGAGAATTATTCTGGCACTGTTTAATAATTCATTTCTGCAGTGTCCACAGGGTTTGCATGTAGCTATTTTTATAGCATGAGTGAAATTGCATTACATTCTGATTATTTTTGAACATTTTCTCTGTCACATCCTTTGAAATTTTAATTTTTTGTGGAAGATGAGTTGAACAAAGTAGTTCATGAACTAGATATAGGCTATACTAAATGAAGGACTAGCTCATGATGGGAGCAAATTTCGTAGAATCAGAATCATAGAATACTTTGATCTTGAAGGGACCTTTAAAGATCATCCAGTTTCAACCCCATTTTTTGTTTGCAGTGAGTCTCAGGGGCATCATTACAAGAGGACAAGGAGACATTCAGGTGAAGGAGGAGGACAATATGCCTTTATATATTAAGAAACCACTTTTTTTTTTTCTAGACTCTATTTCTGATTCACTGTGCTTTCATAATAACTCCAAGTACGTGTCATTGTGTCATGACAGCTCTTCACTAACTTTTATAGGGAAGAAACATTCAGGAAAAAGGAAAAGGTAAATTTGTATCTTGCAAATTTTGAGGCCTCCATACTCTTCAGTCAGAGTCCTCCAAACTTGTCTTTTCCCCTTTTTCTCCTTCTTCATGAGACACCTTTATCTTACCAGGTGTCTTTCATCTCTCTTTATTCATTTATATTCTCACATTCTACTTGGTCTTACAAATATTTTATGGAAATTTATATTCAATTACTGCTACTTCTTCCTTCAGTTACCTATATTTTTTTAATGGGGGGGGGGGGGGGGGGGAAGGGAGGAGGAGGAGGGAGAATCATGAGGGACTTTTTTCCCTAAACGTCCAAACAGATTGTTTCTCACACTCATGATGTTAGGGGGAGGGCAGGTCAAAAAACCTGCTTTGCATTGATGAGCTGTTTATAAGAATATAATCTTGCCATTGTTTCTCTAGATGTAATCAAGATGCATATCTCAAATGTGACTTGTAAAAACTCTATGACCACATTGATTAAGCAGCAAGCTCTATATAAACCAGGCAGCAAGGTAAAATGATTCTGCCAGACAAAGTATTAATAGCTTTATTGAAAAGCTTTACTGTAGGTTGGTTTAGAATAGAAAGAAAGTAAATAGCTAAAAATATCAAAAGAGAAATATTAAAACCTTTTGCATTTGGAGAAAAGTATTCTTATGTCACAATATCAGGAGATTATGTACTGCAAAAGAAATATGAGATCCTGAATGAAAATAAATGTGTGTATTATAAAAATGGAATTGTCTAGGACCATCATACTATCAAGCAGGGATGAACATAAATAGGAATAGAAATAATCAAAAGTGGATTAAATGTGTTAGTATGAAACTGCCTAGAAGCAAGGGTGAGTATAATAGTGAAACTTGGATTAGAAAGCTTCTTTTTAAAAGCAAAGATTCATATTCAGGATAAAAACAAACAAACAAACAAAACCATATTGCATAGATATACTACCCATATAAGTAGTATCCATAGAGATACTACTTTTCAGGGGCAGTTTTAGAGTGCTGAATCTAAGGTCAAGGCAAAGAACAGCCCAAACTAACAGAACTCAATGGACAAAATCAAAGTCCCAGGAATCAACTGGACCACCTATGCCATCTTGCTTCAGGCTCCCACTACATTATCATGGATATTATTACATGTTCATGTATTCTTTTGCTACATTGTCCTGGTTCCAGTTAGAACAGAGTTAATTTTTCCTCATAGTAGCTGGTAGGGTGCTATGTTTTGGATTAGGATGAGAAGAGCGCTGATAACATGCTGATGTTTTAATTGTTGCAGAGCAGTGTTTACACCAGGCCAAGGACTTTTCGGCTTCTTGCTCTGTCCTGCCAGCGAGCAGGCTGGGGGTGCAGCAGGAGCTGGGAGGGGACAGACCCAGGACAGCTGACCCAAACTGGCCAAAGGGGTATTCCATACCATCTGACGTCATGCTAAACAATATATAGGGGTGGCTGGCCGGGGTGGGGGGCCGGCCGCTCGGGGATAGGCTGGGCATCGGTCAGCGGGTGGTGAGCAATTGCATTGTGCATCACTTGTTTTCTTACACATTATTATTATTAATACTATTATCAGTATCACTATTATTGTTATTATTGTTATTATTATATTCCTGTCTTAATAAACTGTCTTTATCTCAACTCACAGGCTTCACTTTCCCGTTTCTCTCCCCCATCCCAGAGAGGGAGGGGGGAGGGTGAGCGAACGGCTGTGTGGTGTTTAGCTGCCAGCCGGGTTAAACCACAACATACATTCAGTGAATAATGGCAGAACATAGAGTAAATAGTGTTTATTTAATAGGAAGTGAGACATTCATTTTTGAAAGTCTCCAGCTGCAATGAAAAATAGTCTTAAGGTACTATGATTACAATCACCTTCATTATAAGAGCAGGTCCATGGGAACAGGTCCTGTATGTGATCATGCAAATAAAGGTAATACCTTTTATATCACAGGATGCAAACCTCTGTCGTGCATGTCTTCATTTTGAGTGCTTGGAAACTGCATTTCCTTAATGGGACCTTTTCTGTATGCATTTTCTGAAATGCAAACTGAAGTAAAACAAAATAAAACAAAACTTGTTGTATCTTGTCAATAATCCATATAGATTGTCAGTATAATGGGGAACTACAACAGAGGGTTGTGACACTAAAGGAGTGTCTGCTTGAACTCTAATTGCTGAATAGGATCACATGACTGTGATCCCAGAGCATTTTGCAATCTCTGCCTATTCTTTTCCATTTTCTCCAATTTGTTCCACACCAGGCTTTTCCTCATGAGTTAACTGGTTTTCCCTTTCCCATTCTTCATGACTGCACAATGATTATTTTCCCGCTGTAATCTTCTCACTTCCACAGTGTTGTACATCTTGTCTCAATGCTTCACTAATAACTAGATTTATCCCTGGTGATCCCAGCCTCCAGGCTTGGGTTCCTTCCTTTCCCTGTCCTGGTTCTGATGAATTGTACATCACAGCCGCCTCCTTCACTTCCAGCTGGTAGTCCAGGATTTAACACGTCTGTATTTGAGACTCAGAGAGATTTTCATCTCTCATCTGACCTGTGGCTTCAAACTTTTAAGCTAGATTTCTGACTTTTCCCATTTCATTAATACAGATTAGAGAAAAAATGATCCTCTGGTTTGGACAAGAAGCCTAATTTAGAAGCCTATCTCTCTTCATGGATTAAAATCTCTAACAGATTTTAAAGCAAAATAGTTTTGTAATTTTCAGGCATAATTTTAGGTGGTATGTGCATCATCTATACTGCCTGGACAGTCACAGCAATGATGCAAGCCACCCTATTTCTATGGAGAAAAAATAATGAGATTTTTTTTTCATGATGAAATATAAGAAATCTACCCATTGTTTGTATACTATAGTTCTTTAAAAGATAGAATAACAGGATTGGGATTCAAAAGGGACAGGAAAAGATGACAGAAATTTAGTGTGGTGGGCCAACTCTATTTCCCTGAGCAAATAGTCAAAAAGAAGAAATATTCTGAATATTGATATCATGTCTGAACAACCCCTATATGTACAGATCGAGTTGCAATTCAGGGCTATGTGTCCTCTTATTCCTTTTGTACCCTGGTACTAATGAGTGTGTTGCTTTTGAAGAGACTCAGTTATGTTACCTTAAAGATGAATATCCCTAAATTTTGCTTCTACATAAAAGAAGCTAATGGGAAAGCTATGCTAGACAGTTATCTTAGTGTGATCATTCACAACATCTTACAGTATAAGAGCACGTAAGTGTATCTCTACTTGCAATAAAGGCTGCCACTGTGTATACCTATCATTTTTCTATCTATTCAGAGCAAGTCAATTTGTATGGTGTTACATATTGCAGTTTTATTTTCCATTAGTAATGCAATGTTTACTGTTATCTTATGTATTTTTTGTCATAAGAACTGTTGTAATTAAAAATGTATTTGGGTGACACTTATTTTTTCTATTTCTAAAACATCTCCCAGTTAGACAACATTGCTGCATACTCAATCTCATAACTGATAAAAAACTGCTAATAGAAAATTCATGGATAGCAGCTCTGATCCCCTCTAAAAGCAGATGATGATCTGAACGGGCTATTAAAACATTGTTTTAATTAGAACAATGGTTATGTTTTGGTGGCTTCCATTATACAAGGCTAGCCCTATAGATTCTCTATAATTCATGACTCACATTGACTTTATAGGGAGATGCAAGTAAATCTTCTTACACTTAAAAAAATTAAGGTAAGGAAAGCTCTAGTGCTCATTTTTTCCAAGCATTTTCTAGAAAGTCAATCCCTCTTCAATATTTAAGGTGGGTGGGGTTTTTAGTTTAGAACATTATCTGATAACCAAAGCTATAGTTTCTTTTGGATTTATTCGTTTATGTTAATTTCTGCATTTATTCACAATGATTGAAATAAGATTGATAATGTATCACACACAAGCTTATTAGAATCAGTCAATTATAATGAGAACTTATAATCTGAATGTGAAAGAAGACACTCAAGTGGAAATTATTTTAAATTGTTAGCATCAATCTGAATCCCTATAATTGCTTATAATGATAAAAATTTTCAAATACCATGATGTAGCCGAGCTATGCAATTTCATACTATACACTCAGAGTATTTTCTATTTAATTATGTAGTTTCTGGAGATCATTCATTAAATCTTGTGGTCGAGTGATCCAGCATAAAAGCTGGTCAGAGGTAAGAAGGCATACAGCTCAGTCGTATATTCCACCATTACATCTACCATGTATTGAACAAAATTCTTTGCTTCCTAGTCCCCATTACCCCAGCAGTAGTTTTATATCACTTTGTAGCTCCACTCCTAGGCACATCCAACTCATTCAGGGGGTAAAATGCTGGAAGTGTTCAGGGAGTAAGTCAAAGGTTCTACTGTCATTAATTTAAAAGTATGCTCGAAATGTCAGACCAGCATAAGAACAAAAAGTTACCTAGCCTATCTCTTGCTACTAAGACAGGCTAGACCATCCTTAACAGACGTTCACCTAGCCTTTCTTTCAAAGTCTCCAATAATTAAAAAAAAAAAAAAAAAAAAAAAAACAGGCAGCTTGTTTCAGTTATTAGTTATCCAGTGTATTTAGAATTAGTTATCCATGTATTTAGAAAATTATCTCTTTCAATTTAACTTACAGCCATTTTGTTGCAAATTCATCCAATTTTGTCCTCAAGTGGACATGGAAAATAATTGAATACCACTACGTACAACCTTTGGATACTGTGTCCATTAACGTTTATAAATGTGTCTATTAACAGTGTAGAAAAATGCCTAAGTTAACTCAGTTCTTTTAAACTTTACTCAGAAATCATAGTCTAAATCTTTTAGCATTTTAGCTCTTCTCTAAACTCATTCTAACTTGCCTACGTCTTTCATAGAGAGCAATTCCTAAAATTAGACACACCACTTTAGCTGAGGCCTCACTAGACATGGAAACCACAGAATAATTTCTATCTGTGTTATGTATAACACAGCTGCTAATACACCCCAGAAACAAATTTGCATTTTTTAACCACATCACACTGATGGTTTACATTTATTATATTGCTTTATGCTATATCCTGAAAATACTTTTCTGTAAGTCTTCTTAAACTAAGGAGTGATTCCTAATTTTGTATTTTTTCAATATTTTTGATCCCCAAATGCATTTATCTTTATTGGATTCAGCTAATTTCTCCAATTTGTTTTATTTGTTAAATTCTCAATTTTGTTTGTTTGTTTGTATTAGGATATTTTGCTGTTGAAGCTCTAATTTAATTTCTTTGAGTTATAGCTTTCTACTCTACTAGTTATCCTTCTTTCATTCTGTCTTCCCAGGAAAACCTACTTACTAGCTCTTTCAATGTGCTGATTCTCCTTTTTTGAAATATACATCTGACAGTCTTTTCTTCCTCTTCCATCCATGCATCCTCTTCCTAGAATCCCAGATACATCATGATTGCTTGCATGAACATGTCTTCTGGTTTTGGATTTTCAAGCGGTATTGTCTAGCTAGTTAGAATCACACCTAAACAAGCTAGAACTAATCATTTATTCAAATAAAAATATTGTGTCTGTCTAACAAGTCTCTATTCCTTGTATGAAAAGCAAAGTTAGTCTTACAGCAATACAAACTTAATTAAAACCACCTATTGCAACCCTGCTGTTTGTATGCATTGCATAGCTACACAAAAATAGCCTCATCCACCTACTCGTTCTGTTTGGCAGTTTATAGTAAATCCCTAGCATTACATTAACCTTGTTCTTTTCCCCTTTCATCTTCACCCAAGTATCCAAGTACACTGCCTCCTTCTGAACTTCAGAGCAGGTATGTATACATTCTTGATCCACAGAGCAACTGTTCCCTGTATTTTTCATTCAGCATGGGCAGAGTTTTACCCTATATTTAAACTAGACATGAGCATTGCAACTATTTCACATAAATGTTGACTTATATCCTTAAGCCTCAAAACTAGCTTGGGTACTTTTCCAAGAAAACAAAGGATGACCTATTGTAGTGACCTGCATGTGTAACAGCCCAAGAACAATGTAGATTCAAAGCGCATGCTGTAAGGAGAAATTGGCTGAGTAGGTAGCAAAATGTATTAACATAAAAAGGCAGAATTTTATTAACACAACAAAATATCACAAAACATAGCCAAGCAAGTAAACAAGAAAAATCTGTAACAGCCCTATAATTATCACGTACATTAAGATTAATAATAGCAGAAATACTCATCCCATGCTCTTCTAATCAACAAATAGTAGATTACAGGGTAATTAGTAGGGAATTTATATATGATTATTATGTTCTAGATTACACAGTGACTAATTATAGTAGCAATCTGAAGGCATGTTAATAACCATGGAATCATCTGACAAAAAGAACATAAATTAAAGGTGTAGCATGTTTCTGAATTGTATACATGATCAAACATGTATATAAATACATCAAAATGATTTTCATTATTTTATCCATTTCTCCAAAATAATGAAAAGTAATGCATCTAAGTAATATTTCTGAAAATCCTCAAGGGTGATTATCATCACAGAAGTATAAGATATTACTAGTGATTTATTGAATGACCATAAAAAGATCTGCATAAGCTTCCACTTTATTTGTTTTTTGGGGAAAAAAAAAAAAGGAAAGAAAGAAAAAAATAAAAAAATAACAAAAAATAAGAAAAAAGACAATTCAGAAAGAATTTAAAAGACTAAGCATGGAAACATGGAGTTTTTGTGACTGTTAACCAATTCCAGTGTGCAATGTATAGGACAATCTCCATCCTTTAAAATGAGAGAACATCCTCAAGAACTTAAAAACAATGTGCTATCTTCCTGAAAATATAAAAACAAAATTTATGATATTTTCTAATTAAATCATATATAAAACTGTGTTCCTATGTCCACAGAGGTTCAGCAATAGTATGATTGTCTGAAGTTGTAGGGTATGCAGCAATTGTCTCAGATAAAACTTTCAGATACTGAGCATTAATGAAACTTAGCCCTTAATTTAGGAGCCAAATGTGAACTTAGAGTCTTCAATTTAGAAAGCCTTAAAAACAGTCTTGAGAAGGAAAAAAAAAAAAAAAAAAAAAAAAACATAAAGCACTACGTGATCACTAGTATGATTATATTTTTTTAAATGACAGTTTATTTCCTGGGGGGAAAAATAATAATAATTAAAAAAAGGCAGAAGAGTAGGTAATTCCTAGGCAATAGAAAAGATTTGTACAGTCCACTGCTATACCGCTCCTTCATTTATCAATGGCTGCTTTCTACTACTGTCCAAAACAAAAACAATTATCTTTAAAATTGATACAGACTGTGGAATGGGCATGAAAAGAAGGCATGAGAGGTAATGGAACAGAGCATATACCTAGCAAAATTTAAATAGAAGAATGGAAAAGTTAAACACAGTTTCCCATAGGATCCTACTGGACAAAATGTCCAGCATACAGACAGACAAAAACATCATACGATGGGTGAGCAATTGGCTGACGGGTAGGACTCAAAGGGTTGTAGTAAATGGGTCTGCATCAGGCTGGCAGCCAGTCACCAGGGGGGTCTCCCAGGGCTCCATTTTAGGGCCAGTTCTTTTCAATGTTTTTATAAACGACTTGGATGTAGGACTAGAAGGTGTTTTGAATAAATTTGCTGATGGTACTAAATTGGGAGGAGTCATTGACTCTGCTGAGGATGGAAAGACCTTGCAGAGAGATCTGGACAGATTGGAGAGCTGGGCAATCACCAACTGCATGAAGTTTAACAAAAGCAAGTGCCGGGTCCTGCATCTGGGACAGGGCTATACGTACAGACTGGGGGCAAGAGGCTGGAGAGCAGCCCTGCAGAGAGGGATCTGGGAGCTGTTGTTGATAGCAAGCTGAACATGAGCCAGCAGTATGCCCTGGCAGCCAGGAGGGCCAACCGTATCCTGGGGTGCATCAAGCACGGCATTGCTAGTCGGTCGAGGGAAGTGATTGTCCTGCTCTACTCTGCGCTGGTGCGGCCTCACCTCGAGTACTGTGTGCAGTTCTGGGCACCACAGTACAAGAAGGACTTGAAACTGTTGGAGAGTGTCCAGAGAAGGGCTACGAAGATGGTGAAGGGCCTGGAGGGGAAGACGTACGAGGAGCGACTGAGGTCACTTGGTTTGTTCAGCCTGGAAAAGAGGAGGCTGAGGGGAGACCTCACTGTGGCCTACAGCTTCCTCACGAGGGCGAGTGGAGGGGCAGGCGCTGGTCTATTCTCTTTAGTGACCAGTGATAGGACCTGAGGGAATGGTGTCAAGATGCAGCAGGTGAGGTTCAGGCTAGATAGGTATCAGGAAGAGGTTCTTCGCTGAGAGGGTTATCACGCACTGGAACAGGCTCCCCAGGGATGTAGTTATGGCACCAAGCCTGTCGGAGTTTAAGAAGTGTTTGGACTGTGCTTTTAGTAATATGGACTTAATTTTGGGATAGACCTGTGTGGTGCCAGGAGTTGGACTCCATGATTCTGGTGGGTCCCTTCCAACTCGGGATATTCAATGATTCTATGTTTCTATGAAATGCTAGCAGAAAGAATAAACTATGAGAGAAAGAGAAATAATACAGGAGTGTGGACCATACTCTTGTAGCTACCTAAATGAGCTTAACTTCTAAATTCTAGTTAAAAATGCTTCACCAACAGGATCAAAAGATTTGTTCTCAGGTGAACAATTTGACAGAGCTTGCTTCATTCTCATATTAATAAGGACCTGGGAATGTGCTAAGAAGCATTAAACTATCTGTTTAGCCATATGGAAGATGCTTCAGAAGGTCTTTCTTACACAAAGGCTGAATTCCATGCACAATTCTCATTAACTGTGAAGAGCATTTAGAGAATCAGGACATGTATGATTTGATATGTGAATCTTCCATTGTTTGAGGCAGCAATTATTTCTGAAACCACAGAACTGAATGCGGTTTTTTTTGTTTTTTGGTTTTTTTTGAGAGCCAGCTTGGGAGGAGATCTGGCACGTATAGTTCTTCCCCCTGCAGCACAAAAGACTGGCTTGGTTGCCCCTCTGGAACCATCCAGCCTCCTTAAGCCAGTACAGAAATGTCGTAGGCCTAGAATTCAAAGAGAAGAAGAAATGCTTATTGAGTAGCCCATTTTCCAGAGCTAGTGATGTAGGGATCAAAACCCGAGGGTTGTTCTCAGAGTCATAAAGATTAGGGATCCTGAGGCTATTTCTTTTGATTTTGTGCTGGTATTTTACACCTTTTCTGTGGAGCTTTTCTCCAGGGCCTTTTGCCAGAGAAAGCTTAGCTGTGAAATGATTTCAGTATTTCTGTGAAGAGCACAGCAAGGCTAGAGGTGGAAACAGAAACCCTGGACTGCAAGACACAATTAAAACAGCAGACTCTATAATGACTAATATAGCTTATATGATTCTCAGTCAGCATGTTTTTCCTCTTCAGCTGAATTTTTATTTCTACTTAGTCCTCACTGTTATTTTCTTAAAAACGTTCCCACATTAAGGTTGCCACTGCAGGGCCCACCAGAGTTGATATATTCACCTGGTACAACCCAGAAGCAGCATTGCTGCATTAGCCATCTGTGCACCTGAGTTAAAAAGCCATGTGATCTGGGTACTTGCTTGAATTCACTGTCCCAAAATCCATAGTGAATATAACTACTGACTGTAATCTACCTTCCCCCCACCATGAAAACAAATTCTAAGTTTTTCCTTATTCATTTTTTTTTAAAGTAAATCCAGCTGCTATATTTACCTTATTCCTTTTTATCAACAATTGCAGCAACAATTAATCAGCTAGTTAATCACTCACAGAGAAGTTTTGCCAGATTTTGAAAAAACAAACAAACAAACAAAAAACATACATATAATAATAAAGAAAGGTTCAGGTGATAAAATAAATATACGTGAAATGATGAAAAGGAAAGAAAAGAACAATGGCATAGAAAATCTGCTAAATATTTATGTTCTTGCAAAATAACTAAAAAAACTTGAATCACTAGGGATCAATACATTTTTAAAGACACATACTCAAGATTGAACTGCTGCTACCAAAGCTGAAATAAACTTAAAATAGCAGAAGGCAAGACAGTAGTGAGGCAGAATGAGCAAAATAGGCCAAAACCAGACACATTTTCTACAGAAATGAAAACTAGATAGGCCATAGGGTAAGTAAGTTTGTAGGCAACCAAAATACAAATAGTTGGAGAGAGATCCAAAGAAGACTGTTTGTATTCTAGAAGTATGAAGCCGATGAAATATAGGGAGAAATACTAAGAAGTAAAAATGTCCTAGGAAGAACAAAACCTAACACAGGCAAGTTCATATGTATTTTATAGCAGTGCAGGGTCTAGTCTTCAAATTAACAACCATGACAGATTTAACATATTTTACATTATAAATACTGAGATGCGATTACAGAAGAAAGGAAAGAGATTATTAAATGAAAGGAAAAAACGACATGTGAAACAATGGAAAAAGAATGAAAAAAAATCAAAAATCAGAAAAGATAATATCTCTATGATAATAACTGTTAAGAAAATCATACAGAGGCTAGTCTAATATTTGTGGGAATAAGTTTCAGAAGATGGTAAAGAACCATGAATGATAAAAGGAAGTCAAGATTGGCAAGATCTTAGGTTGAAGTTGACTCTGATGAGAGATTGCAGTAATAACATTATAACAAAATAAATAGATATTGGAATGTTGGATTTTTTTTTCTTTTTTAAACTACATGAAGATGGGTTCTTTTTGTGAGGTTAAGGCCAAAAGAAGAATAGGGAAAAAAAAAACTAACAAACAATCAAAAAACATCTATGTTGTAAAAGGAAGATATCTCACTGCAGGAATACAAAAGAAATCACTTGGAATCAACTCATGGACTGTATTGTTATGGACTACAGTTTAAGAGTCAACTATGAATGTAGTCCAAAGAATGTAAAAAGTCACTCAAGACAAGTTTCACTGTCTTTGTATCTTTTCTAATTATTCTCATTAATTTTGATGAACCAAATTACATCTAGGTAAAATATCCAATTTCATAAGTAAAGATATATAAGTAAAGGTAATTTTTTTCTTAGAATAATGGTCTCAAAGGACAGCTTTAGATGATAACTAGATTTAGGAGGAGCCGTGTCTTGTGAATCCGTTCTGTAGTGAGCCAATAGCAAGAAATAGTTTAACAAAAACATGTCTGCGAGTTCATCATTTTTTTGTGGGTTTCTTCAGCTGCAGCACCCTCATATATGGGCCACGCGCATTCTCTCTTCCTGACCACCTCTTCCACTTTTCTGGGAGAGCTATTCTTGCAGCTGTGTGTGACTCAAACCAAGGAAACAATTTGGCAGAAAAAAAACCTTTTACCTCAGTTTACAGCCTGATGACTTTGCCAGGACAGTTTACTGGGTAGTTGTACAACTAAGGTAGCAAATGGAAGAGGCTGAGGGAAAAAGAAACAACCAACTGAGGGTTGTTTAAGTTGGTCTGAATCCCATTTTAATCCAGTTGCTCTGGTGATAACACACCTTTATTTCCATCTTGATGTTGAATATTACTAATCTGCTCATCAAAGGTAAAGTTGTGGCTTTGCCTACACCCCATCTGCCTTTGCTTCCTCTCCACTCACCCACAGGTGACTACCAGTTCCCCACAGTGGCCTCTGCAGCTCTGGTTTTGGTATTGCATTTGGTTCTTCTTATTCCTCTCATCACAGAAATAATCTAGTCTTTAAGGGAAAAAAAAATGCAGTGTGAAAATAAAACAAGTAACTTCCCTGATTTCACAGAAATGAAATTCTGTCCAAAAAGGCATGTGATAAGTTGAATAAATGTGCTTATATTGTTTTCAAAATTAAAACAGCGAAAAAACTCTCTTTTAGATGAGATTACTAAAAGAGAAACATAGATACTGTTCAGCATTTTACACTACATGTGTTTGAGAAAGCGCAAAGCATAACTCTCACAAAGGCACTCAAACAATTATTAAATGTCTCTAGAAGAAAAATGTTAGACCCTTAAGTGAAGCTTGGCTTAAATTTGAAATATTTTGTTTCAAACTGGAATATGGCAATATAAATTCTGATCCTAACACTTATGCAGTTTTAAAGTTCCCCATATCAGATAAATGAGCCACTCAAAAAACGTCTGATTATCATTAGCATAAACCTAGATTAAAAAAAAAAAAAAAAAAAGCTGAAATAGACTGAAATAAGTGCCAGACTACTTTATGTTCACGTTTACATATTACAAAAGCAAAAAATGAAGAATAGTGACTTATTATGAGAAGTTGGTTTTGGAAGCAACACGTAAATCTTCACTGGGTAAGGACAAATAGACACCGACAGAAATCCTTTTCTGGTATTGCAAGAGGTCTCAAAGGGCTCTGAAGCTCATACAGTTTTCCTCATTTTAAAATAGTTCCCTACTTAAACCTTACCAAGCTCCACTCCAGAGGAGGTATTCTCCTATTCTGGAATGATTATCACAGCTTCTGCAGGAACACTTTTCAGAATAGGGACGAACATTTATGCAAGGAATAATCTTTTCAGGATAATTGTATCATTGCAATTTTATTTTCAGATATTAAATGCACAATCATTTCTCATGATAACTTATAGTATTTCTGCATTATGGGGGACCATTCTTTAGATACTATTAACACACGTGTAGATTATTAGAAGATATTTCAATCCTTTGGAATGCCTTAGCACAGGAATTTGCATGAGTCAATAACATCTCATTTGCTAGTCTTTTATTTGTGCAATACGTTGTAGGATTCATTTGGTAAGACATAATTTCATATTTTCAGCAAATGTATAAAAAATATATGTGTCTAATATTTCCTTTGAATAAGTAGTTCCACTTTGATACTTTTACTTCTCTGTGAACCTAAAATTTAGTGTAACTTTGGAAAAGGAAAAAATGGGGTGCTAAAGACATACATGAAAGTGAATTTTCCAGCAAATCTACATCATGAGTGCACCTTTTCCCTCTGTCAAATCATTATCCGCTGTCAGCAAACATAAGTATAGTACTTCATTTTTATAAGGTGTTCTTTTCTGTGTGCTTATTTCATGCTTTTTGATTTGTAGAAAACAATTTCACACCCAGTGAAATCAGTGTTACCTGTAATAAGAACATGTAGTTTGAAGCTTCATTCTGCTGAATTGGCCTGATTTGTTAGAAATGTTTCTTACAGAACCCAGCCTATAATTTACATGGTTCAGTGAGATCAAAGGTAATTTTTTCTCTTCTTATTTCACTGTACTCTCACCTCAACTGGAGAAAATGTTTAAATTATAAGAGTTTCAGTCTAGTAAAGCACTTACTGTTTAGTATGTGCTTAGGTTTTTGTCAGTCAACAAAGCACTTACACTTTTTTTATTCCTACAGACTTCAAATTTTATATAAGCTTAAACTTAAACACACTCATATTTGCTTTCAAGAGAAAAAGCCAAACTAAGAAATATATTTTGAATGGACTTATCAAAAAAAAAAAAAATCAAACTGTCATCCAATTCCATTAAAATTCATTAAAGATTTTATCCTGCTCAAAATCCCTGAGAGTAGCTGGGGAGATTAAATTGTCAACCTTTGAAACCTTCTCTAAAGCTTAAATCTTCACATCAAAAAACTTTAAGTATCAGAGTTGTCATGTTATGTTCAGCCTATAACTACTGATTTTTAAGAAACAAACATAATCTATTCTGTAATTAGATTGATATGCAATATTTATAATATTGCCAAATATATATTAGTGGTGCTTTTCAAATTAGCTAGTGATAACCACTTCTCACTGAACTCAGAAATAATGTCAGCAATTATTCTTGCATCTCTTCTCAAATGCCCAAATCATCCTTGTGCTTTTTTTTTTTTCCATCAAATATTAATAATGAAATAATTTAGACAGAACAGCAAATTATGCTGGTGAAGTTCTGGAATATTTATAGAGAAAGGGCTCTCTGTCAATGGTCAGGTAAAAGTTATTCCACCCCACATAGCAGAGTAGAACAGGATACTGAATTAACCTGAAGAGGCATTTGGTGTCTTCACTTTCCAACTTTGCTGTGCCTCTTAATTCTGTTGTCTGTAATATCATCACAATCTGATTTCCATATATTCAACTCTTGGTTTCCTAACTCTTGAAAACCTGCCTGCCTTGTCCTTTTGTTAAAATTCTGACTCATCCTATGTGACATCCACCAGGCTGGCACAGTCAGGGACTATCACTAACACACACAAAAAAAAAAAAAAAAAAAAAAAAAAAAAAGAGAGAGAGAAGGTCAGCAAATTGTCCAGCTGATTTTGACTCCAACCTAAAGAGCATGTGTTGATTCAGAAACAGGTGACTACGGTAATATCTCGTAAGGCATTAATGCCCTCAAATTTATATCTCTGTATTTTTAGGGAAGAATTTCAGTCTCTTCACCACTGTTTCTTTGTGAAATTCCCATACCCATTTACCTACATTTCTTTCTGAATGAAGGTAATTTTCTTTTTGATATTCCCCAAGTTCTAGCTGTTCAGATTCCGATTCTGAAAACAACTGATGAACCCAGGTAATTCATCCCAAAAGAATGTCATAATTCTCCAATTAATTTTAGAATCAGATTTATATCCGAAGTCTAAAGCAACCAAAGCTTAAATAAACTAGGCAGCACAGTGCCTTGATTTAAATAAATAAATAGATAGATAGATAGATAGATAGATAAATAAATAAATAAATAAATTTGCATGCTACCACATGTGCACTTATTGCCCACTCCACCTATGAGATTTAAAATGGACAGAGCTGGCTAGGAAAGTTATGCAATTAACCATGGTATGTTCTGATCCAATTTCTCTCTTCAGCAGTTACTATAGGCTGTGCTTCTAAGTCCCCAGTGAAATTTCAATCTGTCGTTCCCCATTAGAAGGTCTGGAGGAAGCTAAAAAGGGAGCCCTGCCAACACTCTCCTTGGAGAGGCTGCCGCCAGGGCTCCGTAATCCCCTGCAGCCCCTCTCCTCCACACTCCTGCTTGAAAGTGTCGTCCTGATTCCCACCATGCTACCAACCTTTCATCTTGCTCCAGGTTTCAAGGAGGAACAGGACAATTCTTTATTATAGGCCAATAGGCCAATGTTTTATTATAGACCAATGTTTTATTATAGGCCAACGTTCTATTATTTATTATTTACATTTGTCATTTCTCACACACTACATTTTACTGGAATGAATTTGGGTATACTTTTCAGTGGAGTGGGTATTAAAAATAAATAAATAAATAAATAAATAAAAAGCCATCTGTCACAGTTTACTATTCATTTTATATAATAACCTTTTCAGCTGTGCATGTGTCATTGGGAGATATGAACCTTGTTCCATGCAAGGAGACTGCTTGGCTCTCTGATGAAAGGGTGTGTAAAAACAGAAGCAGATAAGAAAGCCACAGTATATAAACATGAGGAGACCAGCTTCTTAAAACATGAAAGCAGCACCACTGATAAAGTGGTCAAGGCAGTAAAGTATCTGAAGAGTAACAGTCACAAAAGAGGAGTAACCAAAGAAGACTAAAAACGTATCCCCATACTGCAGGACCTACCAACTAGCTAAATGCAGCCCAGGTTAAAAACAGAGTTTATATATATATATATATATATATATATATATATATGTATGTACATGGGGTTTTAACAAAAAAAATATATATTTCATTAAAAAATATGTGTTTTTAATAAAATAGATTATATAAATTCGTGTGGATTCCATAACACATATAACATAGAGGGAAGAGAAAAAAGGAAATTGGAACTGGTCAAAATGAAAACAATTTAACTACATGCAAAACCACTTATTTCTGAAATCCGAGCAGAAAGAATGTTATTACTATTTTCATTCTTCCCAATCCAAATCCTAATTTTTTTTTTCCTTTCAATTTCTAACTAATAGGTTGGAGAGACACTCAGGAACATCCAAGAGCAGAATAGCAAAAAGGTAAGGGTGCACAGATAAAAGAAATGTCATGCAGCCATCACCTTAATCTCCTGTATGCTTTCATGCATCACAGCCTGAGATCACAAGGAAGCGGTGCTCTGAGGGACTGCTGTGTCTCCTTCCCAAGGAAAGATAGACATCGACAAGCAGCACATTCAGTGGAGGCTGTGAGCACTTGTGAAGCTCTGCTGGGGTAGCTGCAGGCTGTGAAGAGACAAACCATGGCTGAAAACAAAACCTCATGGTTCATTCCCAATATAAATTAATGAGAGCTCTCTCTTGCTGTGTGGTGTACTGGTTAGTGGTCAGCTCCACACCCCAAACCGTGAAGCTAGTGAAATTGCTGACAAAACTCCTCTCATTTCCAACATGAGCAAGACTGCTCATCACATTTAAAAGGGATAGCAGCAGCTACAGTCCCAGCACATTCTCCAAGCATTTTTTCTGTCAGCATTTTCCTTTACCTGCAAATATACCAACACAGGAACGAAGTCAGAGCCAGGCAGACCCTCCTGCACAAGAGCAATGTCCACAAGCATGTAAAGAGACATCTGCAGCATTTCAGACGAGCTTAACTTAAAAAGTGTTACAGGAATTGCCTGTAGTAATGGTGAGGAATAGACTTGGTACATTTAAATGGTAATGTTTCAAGTTGGGTTCCAAGTTAACACAGGCTAAGTGACTTCTAATGCAACTTAAAGTTGTTATAAATCATATATATACATATCATAGATAAAGCACATAGTACCTTTTGAAAAATTTACTAAGAATTGAGAGAGGGAAACATCAGAACTAAGGACCTGTTTCCTGTAAGGGGAAACTCACAAAAATAGTCTATTCTTTTACAAAATCATATTATCTATTCACGCTGGACATCAGTAAGTGCAAAATTCACATTAATTTCCACTAGATTTGAATCAGTGTCTAAAGAGCCATCTTTTAATACTCAGAGTGTGTCCCTATTAGCTAATCCCAGCAAAAGGAAACAAAAACAAACAAACAAACAAGTGTATGTAGCTTATACCTGCTACAAAAACTCTGTCATCACAATATCCCTGTGCCTATGAGGAGGAGGCGAGTGGATGAAGTAAAATATCACAAAAGGAGACAAACATGTTGAGAAACTTTCCAGAACACTGGGTATAAGCCTTGACAAAGTGAATTTGTTAACAATTATAACATGATGCTTCTCTGCCTCATGTTGGATATGATCTGATTCCTAGACATGCAAAGCTCAAAGAGTATGCTTCTATTTATTTTTAGCAAAATAAATGATGTCTTCTTCCTAAATGACTTTTTCCTCTAATTCAAGCCACCATGCCCTTCATTCTTCTTGGGCATGCAGGGAATTGCATTGAGAGTGCATCAGTTAAATGCAGTTAACTATGTCCTGAGAGGCTGGTAGCCTCAATCCCAGCTGTCAGATTTTACATTTAATTAAGTAATCCTAATTACATCTGTCTAAAGTTTGTAAAATTGCATCAGTCTCAAACCTGGATAGCAGAACGGCTGTGCACAACACCTTGGTTTTCTAAAAGTTTGTTTTTATCAGAGCTACGACCAAGTGATCCACTCCAGCTGTCCAGAGAAATGATACACTGCTTTCCAACAAACACAAAGACTGGAAACAAGATCAGCTAAAAGGCCATAAATCATCTGCTAAATATAGTAGGAGAGTTACGTAATTAGGTATTTTGCAAGATAAACTTCTGGTTGGCTTATATGTTGCTGAACTCTCCTCTACATTCATATTTTCCTTTGCCCAACATTCACTGTATTATGCATTTGTCATGTTGAAAATTTAATACTATACAAAAGTAATATACAGGGGAAAATAAAATGCACCACAAAGCCCTGGATGGTTAATTGCCTTTCTTCAGGAGTGAATGTGACCAGCTATGTATAGTATGTATAGATTATGGTTGGACATAATCCAGGGTTTTCTCAGATTTGTAATGATCATATTAACTTGACTTTTCCAAAAAGCCACAATGTTTTGTTTGTTTGTTTGTTTTTTCGTTTTTTGTTTTGGTAAAGTTCATAGTTCAATGAAAAAGATGCCTGAGTAGAATATATTTCCATTTCGTATTTGAAAACGGTTCCATTCTCAGTTCCATTGTTTGAACACTTCCATGCTATTTGCTTGTTTCCATTCTTAAAAGCACCATCAAATCCCACCATTTCCAATTCCATTGGTTTTAACAGAATTTAGGCACTTGTTTAAAACTAATAGAAATTAGGTAGGCACTGGAATATTTTGCTTAATGAGTCTACAGTGACTAATGTAGTGAACAGTTCATAAACTGAACTGTAAACAGAAGGATGAATCACAGGTATATCACTCTACATTTGTTTGGCTAAGTATATATTTGACTAGCAGGAAAAAAAATAAAAATAGCACATTTTATTTTATACATAAGATTATAATAATGAACTCTAAGAAATCTAAAATCTGCTTCTTCACTTTTGGCAGTGATTAGATGGTAATAGTATCAGCAGAAATATTTTTGAAGGTTTTTCTATCTGTTTTAGCTCATGTTTCTGTAAGGAAATTAACTGGTAGTGTAGATAAATCAGTTTAGTTTGGAATGTTAAAGTGGTGCATCATTACAGAATGAATTTACAGAATTTAAATTATTTTAATTAAAATAAAGTAATGAATTACAGAATACAAGAGAACAGTTTAAGAAAATAATATATTATTTCATGGCAGAAGAGATCAGTTATGGATGATAATAAAGCCATAATTTTTGTTGCTGGATTCAACTGACAGAGTCCTCTCTTTTCACAGTTCCATCCCATTTTTAAAGATGCAACTTTCAAGCTTGCAAGTGTTTTGTTTTCAAAACATACATACTTATATTTACCCATGAATGAAAATACTTATAGCATCTTTATATAGCATTTGTAAGACTTTAGAGACTGTGGTGTCTCCTTCATTTTTCAGATACTGCATAGACTTATAGAGATTTGTCTAAGTGATTTGCTGAAACTTGCAGAAAGTAAGGGTCAGAGTTTGCTTAGCTGACTTAAGTACTACAGAACTGAGAGATAATGCTAGCCTCTTGCCTGGAGCTAGCCTGGGTTAAATCTGACTCTGTATTTCCTGATGGAGATGGGCAGATACCTCCAGAACACAAGAAATTTTGATAACAGAAATTAGGTGCCCACCTCTTTCCGCTGGCTCCATGGCCAGCTTCAATGCCACTGTGATTTATTTGTCCAGAAGACTGAATGAGTTATCTATCTAAAACCATTCATCAGAAACACTAACCTCAACTGCAGCTATGCATATTCAAAGTGCTGATTTCTCTTTAGAGGGGCAAAGGGGGGAGACATGACATGAAACAGAAGAAAGTGGAGGAAAAAAAACTAAGCAGCTTGATGGAAATGCAGCCTGTTACAAATTCCCCACAGCTCACTGATTAAGGCACTGAGCACCCTAAAAGCCTGTGCATGACAATGATCTGGCTAAAAAACTAGTAACTTTATTTCATAAGTAAATCTCTGAACCAATTCCTGAACTGGCTCGCCAGGGAGCTGCCTAAATGTTGAATGCACAAGCAAGGGCGTGGGTGAGACTGCAGAGCTGAGAGAGGGAGGAGGAGAGAATCGTGGCAGCCTGCATTTGGATCAGCTCATTGTGCACCACGCCTTTCCAAGCCTGAAGCCTGTGTAAATTGTGACGGGGAGAATCTGACACTAAATCAATGAAGATACAATGGACTCCCATACCTGGTATCTTTCTCACTTTGCTGCCTGTGACTACCGGGAGATTTTAGCTCTTTCTTTTTCCTCGAACAAGCCCTTAGTCTTGGATATGAAGATACCATCATGAAACCGAATACAATTTCAAAAAACACTGAATTAAAAGATTTACTCTGTTCATGCATTAGATGTATGTGCCTTAGTAAAGACAATTAAAATTTCACTTTAGAAGTGCTTTAACTATTACGTCTCATATCGAGGGGAAAAAAAATAGGTTTGGCACAGAAATTCTACATTTATCTACTTGAGGACTCCTTGAGGAGATGGCTTAGCTCCCTGAGGCTGGTACCAACAGGTGTGTTTTATTATTCTGTTTGACACCCCTGAGTTTTAAAAAGTTTATGTAATGTTTGTCTTGCTGAAGCGCATACTAGTTAATCATTTTTGAAATTTATTAATTCTACAGTAATCTTTGCAGGACCTTGATAACATTTGTAAAAACACACCACATTTATATACCATAAGTTGTATACATAAGTGCAACTCGTACTACATTTAATTTCTAAGACTTCTGCATCCTTCTACAGAGCAGTGAACTGACAGCTTCATCTCACGGGCACAGCAAAGAAAGGAACAGTTTTGAAGTTGGGATGCACAATGTGGGAAAACATATCTTGCAGTTGCCTTCGGTAATTTAAGGGAAGGAGGTTGGAACGAGAACCCTTTTCATACCACCAAGATCAAAACGACCAGGTATTCCATTTGCTGAGTGACTGCTATAGCCAGCATGCTATCCTGAGTATTCAAAATGAGATGTACTGGTATGAACGTGCATAACTAGTTCTCTGGGGAAATGAATGAACAAAAAGATGTCCTGGTGCGCTGCTATCCTATTCTGTCTTCCATCTGAAGAAAATATCACCGGCTGTCTCTAAGAGCTTGTCCAGCACACTGGTATTTCTATGCCTCTTATTACATAAAACTGCATTTTTTTCTAAAAAGTTGACCCCAGCTTCATTTGGAGAAGGGAGCAGTATTGCATATACGTGAGATATGCATTCAGAATGCTGAACACAACAGGTTCCTCAGCAAACTTAGGCAAAGCAATGTCTTGTTTCCAGATCTCAATCTAGTTCTGGCAGAAGCTAGGCACAAACTTGCTCAGACCAGGCAGAAGTCTAGACACCCCGGTAACAGCACTTCCACAAGTGGAAAAGTTGATGCACTTCCGAAGCTAGGCATCAGTTCAGAAAGGTGCTACAAAATCACAGTTTGGGATGAAGACATCTGCATGACTATTTTTATTTTCGGTGCTTAAATTCTCATTTGGACTTAGCCACTCTATATAATCATTTTAAACACTTAAAAATAAACATAATAGTATTAAAATACAAGTGTGACAGTTGCTTTACAAATCCATAGATACATTCTCATAATGTGTGATTGTTCATTATACAAATGGTCTGATTTCCATACATTGAAGGAACTACTTCAGATGGGTGGAACAATTTTCCCCTTTCTTTGTCCCAGGTAGGGATTTCTTGTATGAAATCCCTGCCTGTTTACTTCACAGAACTTGCCCGATCATGAGCTTCCTTAGCAAAACAAAACAAATGAAAAACACATAGCAGTACTAATTATCTTTACTAGTTATTCTTCTTCCTCAGATCAGTCCCTGGCTTTCAGGCACCGTACTTAATGTGACAAGAGGAGAAGATACAGAACTATTTATTAATAACAACCATCATTGAAGGACTTATTCACTTCCTCCCTACAGGTTTGGACAGGTTTTCTAACAAACTTGTAGTAGTTTTACTATGATTGTACAGATATGCTTTTAACAAGATTTGTGAGGAAAATTATATATTTGTGGGGAGGAAAAAAAACATGCTTTCAGGTAGACAAATGCAAGTCTGCTCAGACCACAGGAGAGACTCTTTTGTCAGCAGTCACAGAGACATTTAAATGACTGCTTCCCTTCACAAACCAAGAGTTGAGTGCCTAAATCATATCCATTTGTTTGATATGCACATCACAATGTTCCCTCTAAATGACAGAGCAATGATCTCTGGTATCAACTCATGGATAGTCAGGTAGAAAGTCTGGAATCCTTTCTATAGTTTAACCAAAGGTTTCCTGAAAATAAGAAATAAAATAAAATTAAAATAAAATAAAATAAAATAAAATAATGGGAAGTAGGTAACTTATCACCCAAGGAATCACTGTACTACCATTGTGTCTGTATGTGGTGCAAAATGAAGTTTGGCAAACATATGTACAAGAAACGAGAACAGGGCTGGAAACCTTCCTACAAAGTCTGGCCACATTGGGCAAGAAAGTAAGTATCATATCCACTACTGTAACCCAGCGGGCAGCTCTACTTCCAGGTGTAATTTGCAAAGTTACGACTTTTGATTCTCAATCTCTTTGTATTGGAAAGAGCAGCATGTTATTCTCCTGAAATATTGTGAGTAATAATCAGCATCATCAGCAAGATAAATTCTAAGTAGGTTACACAGAGGTGGTAAAGAACATTAATAATATGTTGATGCTCTAAATATAAACATTGCAATTATATTATTACAACTACAGTTAGCAAATGCTTTGGATACCAGGCTAGCGAGGCAGTAAGCACAAAGCTAACTTCCATCATAAGGAAAGGGACACTGAATTAAATGGAGCTAACCCTATGTTTGCCAACCTGGGTGAATCACAGACTTTTTAAATATATCCTGCCATACAAGCCACGTGACAGGCCACCAACTATTAAAGCTTATCAGTAGAAGATTTTAAAGGAAGTTTTAAGTTCTTGAATGCAAGCAATTTAGTCACCAAGTAAATTCATGGCATACATAGAAATATCAGTTGAAAGTATCAATACCTTATAAAAGGTTTTTGTTTGTCCTCTTTAACATCTGAGCAGTGCATGATTTCCTAGGGGTTTTTTTAGGAAAAAAAAGTAGTTTTAAGATCATATATTGATCTTGGACACACTGAAGTTAAGGTACTCCTTCGTGAAAATGATCATAATTAGCTCACATCTTTTATTAAAAATCATCTCAATTTGCAATGATCTGGCTAAAAAACAAAGTTATATTTGTATATAGACTCAGCTTGAAAAATAATCATTCATCTGTTGAAGAAATCTATCTTAAACAAGCTGCCTCCATTATCGTTAAGAGAGGTTTGTTGGCTTGTTCATCTTTTGACCAAGCTAAACTTATGGCCTGGCCAGCCAGAACATTTACAACTCACAATTTAAGGAATCTTTGAAACATTCAATTCAAGGCATGAATCACGAAGATTTTTGTATTAAAAACTTACAGAACATAATGTGAGTTGAAATAATAAAAACGGTAAAGCAAAAGAGAAGTCTGAAGCTTGCATTCCAGAGAGGGCACTACTGAAATTCCAAATTTTATAGCAAAAGCCATGTCACCCTCCGTGAGCGGCGATTCCTCTCACAGGCTGACAGGAAGCAGAGATGACCTAGCGTTTTTCCAAATTAGTCACAACCCTTCGAGTCAACAAGCCAAAAGATAAAAAACACACGTCGCGTTCCCCGAGTACCGCGACTGCAGACGAGGCTGCGGGGGTCTCTCACGACCCCAGGTATAGACGATGTAACAGTTACAGGTTTGGGGGTACGCTGGGGCTCCCTGCCGTGCACAGCCGCTCACCGGGCTCTCGCAGCAGCCAGCAGGCCTCGCGCTGCCCCCACACCGGGCACCAGGGGAGCCCCGGGCACGGCTCACGTGCGACCCCGCACCCGCCCTGCCCGCCTCCCCGCCGTCCCCCCGCGGGACCGTGCCGCAGCGCCGGGCGGGCAGACCCCGCCCCCGCCGCCCCGCCCGCAGCACGGCTCGGCACGGCTCGGCACGGCCCGGGCTCTCCCTGCCTCGCCATTGTGTGCCCGCCCGGCGGCTCGCCGCGGGGCCGCGATGCTCCAGGGCTCCGCGCCCCCTCCCAGGCGGCAGCGGGCTGCAGCGCCGGCGGCGAGCGGCCGCGCCGCCTGCTGAGGGCTGAAACTTCGCCTCGCTCCCGCCCGGCTCGGATCGGCCCTGCCTGGCCCGGCTCGGCTCCCTCCATGCGCTGAGCGAGCCCCATGGACGCCTTCAGCGCCGCCAAGGCCAAAATGGGGGCGAAGAGCGGCGGCGAGGCGGCGGCGGCGGCGGCGGTGGGGCTGGCCGCGCCTCAGCCCGCCGCCCCGGCCCCCGGCCCCGCCGGCCCCGGCTCGCCCTGCGAGCCCGCCGCCTACAAGCTGGAGGACCTGGAGACCCTGGCCACCGTGGGTGAGTGAGGGCGGGCGGGCGGGCGGCGCGGCGGCGAACAAAGGAGCTGCCCAGGTGCCTGCCTGCCTGCGGCCGTGCCGCCGGCACCGCTCCCCGCTGCCCCCCCGCCGGGCGCTCGGGGGCCGCTCCGGGGCGGCGGCGTTGGGGTTGCGGCCGTTTAATGGCCGGCAGGTGCCGTTGGGGGCACCCCCCTCACCCCCGTGAGGGACGCGGGGAGCCTCAGCTGCAGGCGCCCATGCCAGGGTGTGTGGTTGGTTGGTTGCCTGTCGTTGGGTTGGGGGGAAAGCGAGGCTACAGCCCGCATCTGCCACCCTTAATAAAGCTGCCTGGGATCAGCAGCACGGTAGAGTAAATGTGTGCTAAAATAAGTGGGCGTTCAGGCAGCCGTGGTGGTGCTCGGTGCGTTATCTCCTGCAGCATCTGCCCGGTGTGTCTGAGGGTTTGTACGGCTTTGCACCTGGTTTGAGGGACTGCCTGTTCAGAAGGGCTCCTTCCTCAGAGGACTGAGTTGAAGGGCTGTTCAGCCATACAGGAGGTTTCTTTCGGTCTCTTTCCGTAGAGGACCATGAAACAGTTTTGAATAGATTTATTCCAGCAAGTGCTCTAAACTTAAATGTCGTTTAAGCTCTCGAAAGCCAGCAAGCGTGGTTTAAGCCCTTTCTTAGTGAAGTTGACGGCTTAAAAGGGTCTTTAAAAATGGAGTTGGGAAGGCCTAGGAGTGTCATGGTTGGTGAAGACCACGTTATCTTCTTTTGAAGCGTGTTGTTTTGTGAGGTAATAATTCCAAGTTGGAATGTCAACAGGCATTTTATTGAGCAGTTAATTGAGATTACTAAGAGACTGCCAGAAAGGTTTGCGATGCTTTTCCTCCACCAGAAGTGGTTAATCTTGTTTGTTACATCATGACCAGTTGCTGTGGATACAAGTTGTCATCACTGAGGATTATGTCTTGAAGCAAAGCACAGGCTGCAGGAAAATAATAATTTTTAAGAACACATAACAGTCATGGAAATGTTCCTGGGGCCAATGAAGACATTTAGAAATAATCCTGGTGTTGATTTTTAACAGCATATATTCTTAGAGTGTTCTTTAAAGTGTTCCTTTGAGTTTGAGGAAGCAGAAAGGCATTGTTCCATGGAGAACATGGAGAAACTGCTTGCTGTAAAGATACAGAGAAAGAAAAAAACATTGAGTAAAAGAACCAGATAGCTGCTCACTGGACAGAACAGCCTCCCTTCCTGCTCTGGCTTCCCCAGCTTGATTTCTTCTTTTCCCCTCCATATTTTTGAAACTCTCTCTGTCTGAGAAGACGACCATTCCTTGTACCTCTTATGAACTGTGGCATTGGTTGCATGGTAGGTAGTAGGAAGATAAACCATACAACTTGAAGGATACAAAAGTGTCACAGGTACATACATAAGGCCTTATCTTGACAAAGAAGCTGAGCTGGTCTGTTTTGAGTTGGTTTTGAAACAGATTTAAGTCATGCCAGCTCTCCTCATTAGAAAGCTGCAAGGAGGGAAGGGTTCTAGCTCCTGACCAGGAAGCAACACGGCAGCCTCAAAGTGATACTGAAAGTGAACACATCTGTGCCTGCCTCTGAGTGGTAGAGTTTATAAATTTCAAAGACGAAGTGCCCTTCCCACGTGGCCATAGTGCCTCTGCGATATGAGCCATTAACTACTCTGTGAGGTTGGGCTGCTCTGTGTCCCTTAGTTAAACATGCTGCAGGCTAAAGCCGTGCAGAGTACTCTCTGGATTGGTATTTTAGCTTGAGAAGTTCATTTTTGCTTGGCTTAAACATCTTTCTAATTAAGTTAGTTAAGTACAGTTTAGGTTTATATCACATGTACTGAAAGAGTACATTTTTTTTTTTCAGCAGTGGTTTAACTTAGTATTACCCTATCCTCCTTTTTCTGATCTCCTTGCACAAGTAGGTGAAATTAATGTACTGTCATCAGTTTCACTGCAGCAGTTCAGAGTCTTGCGTGCAGCTTGACTGCTGTGATAAGAATAGCCGTTGTATTTCTGCTGATGCTCTCAAAAGCAGCGCGCGCTCTGTCCGAGATACTTGGCACGTTTATGGAAGGGAGGGGGATACCCAGAAATGGCAGGACAGAAGTTCTGGTATCTTCTCTACTAGAATCGTTGTTGCTTATGGACATATCCAGGGTTAGAAACAGGACGGCCTTGGAAACCATCTGTGAGAAAGCAGCAAAAGAGGGAGGTAAGCTCTGTGCTTCTACATGCATGTGGTTAGTGTGTAAGCTAACTAAAGGATGTTAGTGTCCGTGAGGTTGTACTCTTCCTTGGGTTTAGGCAGCTTCTCTTGGAGGATGGAATGAATCTCAGAGGATTCTGAGCCAGGAACCAGGTTCTGTTTCTCAGAGGGTTCCTGGTTCAGAGGATTAAAGTCTCTGTTAACCTGACAACTGTAATGCAAGCTAGCTTGAAAGTGCTGCTGATTTCTATTGGAAGTTATGACTGATTTAGCAAAGAACTCACTATGAAGGAGGAAATGGAGCAAAAGAAGAGTACAGTTTAGTACAATGATTGTGAGGGCATTTTTCTCCCCCAAACATCCCAGTACTCAACCTTTGTTCCGATGTTTGTAGGCTCTTTGGTAAGAGACATTCAGAGCAGAGACTAGAGTTTGCTTTTTGTGGCAGCAACCTAGTATTGGTCCATGAAGTGAAGTTACGGGTTTGGGGCGGGCACAGGAGTGGGGGTGTATGCTGGTTTCTGGCACTCAGAGGACTTGAACAGGAAGAACATTTCTTTGAGGTTTCTTCCGGAGAGGTTGAAGATGTGGCTTTGAACCTTTGAGGTACTTGGTGTTGTGTGTTTCTTAAACTAACCCTCTTATCTACAAGGATAGATTTTCTCACTTTGGAGCTAGTGAAGGTGCCTTGTCCACTTCTGTTTTTTAATTAATTTTCCTTTCAAAGGAGGTCAAACTACGAGTGTTTGCTCAGCATGCTCAGAAAATCCTGCTCAGATGAGGCTGACGTATTTGTGAATCTCAGCTGAACTTAAGTAGTAAATACTCATCCATGCCAAGGCTGTGGTGGCACTGTGCTGCACAGAAGCAAAAATTTAGATGTCCTGGCCATGTTCAGTGAAACTTAACTGCTAAAAGTTCATGGCCCAGACATGACTAAGCTTTATCTGAGCACATTTCAAACCATTTGTTGGTCTGGGCTGTGAAAGAGAGATGTGAATGCTAGTGAATCATCCTTGGTTTTGACGGGCATTTAACAAGGGCATCCTTCCTAATTCAGTAGCCAATGTCTGCAGCTGGGCACCTTACATGTACCCTGGAGTGGAGATACTACATTTTTAGTTACGTCATAGTGAAGAAATGATTAAGGTAAACTAGAATAATAAGTACAAGTAAAATAAGTTCAGAAGATATTTGGGTAAGTGAAAGTGGGAGGAGAAATCCTATGTTCCCAAATAAAATGCAGGGTAAGGGGGCACCTCTGGGTTGGAGAAAGGTGACAAACTTATACTTGTCCTTTCTCCTGCGAGGTAGTTTCCTGCCTGTTTTTTGAAGTGCAGTAAATTCCATAGCGTACATTATAAATGTAAATCAGTTTCTATAAATCTATTAAATTGATTGAAATATTTTAATAACAACATTTTCATTTGAAAAGATTCTTTTAAACAGCTGTTCCCATGAAGTGCTTCAAACTAAACAAATGCGGAATAAAGAATTGGGCAAACCAGTATTTCAGTTTTTCTGAGCATGGGAAAAACTTAAAATGTACATGGGAAAAGTCAGAAGCAACATATTTTTAAATACTTAATTTCAATGTGTTTGCACACAAAATATGCTAGCCAAATGTATTTTATATGACATTATATCAGAGGGACAACAGGTACAGAGCAGAAGTCTAATGCTGTAAGAAGGAACCTGCTTGTTATTTTCCCTCTGTGTAGTCTAAGTAAAATATTATTCACCAGAATAACTAAGTTCTTTTGTAGCTAAGCTAAGAATATATTTATTTTTTTTTTCTGGAGGGGACTTACATCTCTTCTGTTTCTGACTAAGCCTTAGTTTTGGTTTCACTGCCGAGGGCACCTACTTAAAATACTGCGCTGTGGGATGTCTGAGCATTTTTTCCTGTTTTGTCACCTTTACTTGATACTGCCGTGATAAACAATGATCAATGATTTTACTTGGCATGTCCTTAAATACCACAAGTTTTGAAAGAAAACATGGTCTGAATGTTGTGACTGTAATGGTGACCCGAATTCACCATTACATCTGAACATCTTTGAGACTTTAGTCATCAAGCTAAATGACTTGGATTTTATTTTCGCTCTTCTGTGGAATGTGCTTCGTTTTCCCCTGCCACAAGATCATGCTTGTCCCAAAATAAATCTTTAGTATTGTTGTAGCTGATGCTCTAGAGGGAGAGCGAGCAGGTGTGACTCAGCTTCCTTCTGTCGCCTTTCCCAGTAGTGGGATGCTTATGTGGAGTGGGCAGCAGCGGGGTCCTTCCTCATAAGGTTCTTGTTCTCTTCTTAGGCTGGGAAAAGTGGATTGAAACAAATATCATTTTTTGTCTTTCACAAAGAAAGGTCAGAAAAGAGAGAGTATATAAAAGTGTGAGCATGTGAAATCTGAAAGTTCACATTTCTGCTTTTCTGTCTTCTGTGTTTAAAATCAAGGTGGAGGTAAATGGCTTAGTGTTTTCCTGTCTGTCACCTATTTCTTTTGCTGTAATCTACAAGTGCGTTTTGGTATGTAACTGATTGTAGATAGAAACTCAGAATTCTTTCTCTGATGTTGTGGACGTGGTATGTATTAGAATAAGCTTCGACACTCAAATAAAATTCTTAAAGATAAATAATCTAAGTCCTATAATTAGCCCAGAGGGACCCAAAAGTGCCTGCTGCAATGCAAATAATCTGAAATCAAACTAGTACTAGTATTTCAGGAATAAGAAGTATGCAAAACTCCTCTTCTACAAAATCAAGAGCACCTAATGCTCCCTCCCTACAAAAAGTTTATGCTTAAATAAAATTAACATTCCTGGCGAAGATCCTGTTGAAAAATTCCTTCATTAAAAGTGTTGTGCATCAGTCCAAGCTGGAAAAAGACAGAAAATGTAAACAGAAATAGAGAGTCCATTCCTCCTACCCTCCCCCTTCTTCAAAGGCAGGAAATATGAACTTAAAATACTGGAGGTTGGCATCATAGGGGCTGTTGGGGCTTGACTCAGCTTTTCTCTGCTTAGGTTCCTGAGTTTGCATGTCTGGGCTCTTCGTAGTGGGCAGAGAGGATAACTATTTGGAGATGGACCTCTTGCTGTTCGGGCTACTACGCTGTGCAAAGTTAGGGAAGTGAATCCCAGGCTGAAACGCATTTAAGCCTGGTTTGGTCCACTTCAAAGGTGATATACAATATATAAGTATCTGAAGTAAGGAAAGGGTGTTGGAGATTATGTACTGCTTTTGTTTGTTATGAGGGGCGTAGACACGCAGACAAAATGACGAAGGGTGAATTTTCGTGAAGTGAGATGGGAACTTTGTGTTTACCTTGCAAGGACTTGTCTGGGCATAAGCTGTATTTAACTAAATTAGTTTAGATTAAACAATACAGTTCCTTACTGTTGATGCTTATCAGCATAAAACATCTTTAGCATTAGCTTTTTCTACTCAGGAGTAATTTCATACAATGTCTTCTCTTGTTAAAGCATAATATGCATCTTCCCATGTCTACATGATTTTTGAGGTGTTTTTAGTGGCTTCAGGGGTGTTGGTAAGTAAAATTCTGCTGAGTGCTATGTGTTAGCATGCAACTGGGATATTCCAGTGACAGGGAATAGCACATTTCTTTCTAATTCTCAAAATTGCAACGTATTTCGTTTTTTCCCAAAGGAAAATTGTCTTTCAAATGAACGAACAAATGCATTCTTTAAAAAAAAAAAAAATCACCATTGTTCACTGTTTGCACCTCACATTAGAGCAGTGGTTCAATTCTGAATTAAAATGCATACCGATGTATTATTATTCTTTTTTAATACTGAGGGCACATCAGAAATTTTCCTGGTTTTAATAGAGTTCTTCTTTTTTCTAAAGGCTGTAAATGTAGACTGCTAATGAAATTTACCTGGACATCAGGTAAATTGTGAAAGTAGTTAATAAAATAAAATACATTGGAAAGTGAGTGGAATGTTACAGGACAGGAGAAAATTCTCAAAACACTTAGGTCAGCTCCATTACTGCATTTCTGTGGATGTCTGTGGTTTTGCTTTGTTAATTCTGTTAATAGAAATGTTTAAGTTTTTGCCTATTTTTTACTATTTCTTTTTGGGTAAATAGTGTGTTTCAAGGGTTTTGAATTAATTTCCACTGTGGTGGTAGGATGGTAAGTTGGGAAATAGAAGGCTCCGTTCTTGAGAGATTTCAGGGAAGGGTGTTTGAAAGGACCTTATCTCTGCAACAATGGACGCTCCCAACCTTCTTCTTTCCATCTAAACATGGAAAAACTATTAAATATTGAGAAAAATATTGCAAAAGATAAAATAAAGAAAGGAAAGGAAACTTTGAAGTTTATGTACAGAGCAATGCCGGAGCTATTAAAACAAATGCTAGCCCTAGATTGCTTGTTAATTTTAAAATTAAAAAAAATAAATAAATAAAAATTGAAGTTTTATAAACCTGGGGGAAAAAGAATTTTCAGCACATTAAAAAATAATAAATAAATAAATATAAAGCACTCCTTTTGGCTGGGAGGGACAGGGTGTAAAACAGAGGCAGTGTTCCTGTGAGCAGTTTTGTCCAGCACCCACTGGTAACCTCAAAAGATAAAATTTCAGAGTCTAATACAGATTTATCATTCTGAATAGCTTATTTGAACAAGAAGAAAATGTCTTGTTCTATGCTGAAGAGCGCTCTGAAAATACTAAAATAGCAGTCTCATGAGGATTAAGCTCCCTTTTTGTTTTTATGCAGTTTAAGGGCCCCAGTTTCAACGAACTCTAAATTATTTGTGTTTGCAATTCAATTTAAGCAGTTTAACTGTATCTGTGTAAATACACAAGCTCGTTCTCTGAAAGGCCAACAGATGGCCTAAGCACGGAGAGTAGTGCTGAAGCTGTTAAGTCCTAACATGCTGGAATTATTCAAAGTATGCTCTTTTGGACATAGCTGCATTGTAGAATATATTATTGCAGTTCTCCTTTTTGGACATACCTAAACTAGATTTACACTGTTTACCTCATTGTGTTTGTGGTTTTGTATTAATAAAATAAGCTTACCTGACCTTCATCTCATGCTCAATGATCGGTATTAATATCTCTACTCGTTTTACAGGTAGTTTGAGGATGTTTGCAGAGTCACTCTTCAGATGTGCGTAGTCTAAAATTCTCTCTTGCTAAGTTCTGACAGCTGCCCTGCCCAGTTTTAAATTGTAGTGATCTGTGGCATTTGTTCCTGAAAACCTTCCACTCCGTTGCCTTCTTTCTGCACTCCAGCCCCAACCTGGAGCAGTTGATAGCTGGGCTGTTAATTGAGTGGCAGCAAATTTTGTGCAAACGAGTTGTGATTTTTTTCCCCAGGGGATCAATCGGTCTGCTTCGATACACTTCACCTCAGACAAATCGCTAGTGTGTGTGTTTCAGTAATATATTTATAACTGAAATACATTAAAAATAATGAAGGAAGCATTGTTTCCAGGTGACTAAACTACGAGCTCAAACATCTTTCTGCGTATGACCCACGGCAGTGGAATGTTAGGCCAGACTGCGGGGCTGAGTGTTGGTCTGATCCTTGGCGCTGTTCCGCAGGCTTTTCTGTGCGACCCTACGCTTTGTTGGTGTGTTGAGGGAGCAGGGAGCATGTCTGCTTCCGTTTGGCCTACAATACAGTTAAGTAAACCTGAACTGCATCCCTCAAGCAATTCGAATGCTTTGAGAAGTATCCAGTTTTCTAATCTTAAGACTATTTATTGGGGACTGTTTATTTAACGCCAAAATCAAAGTAAATTGGTTACATGGTTTTGTTTGGTTTGCAGTGTATATCATAACCTTTATGCCAAAAAGCTGTAGTGTCTAAACAGACTAATTTTAATCTAAAATCTTCTTTGCTGTTGTTTCTTTTCTGGATAATCAGTTTGAACACCTACAGCTTTCTGTCAGATTAGAAATAAACTTCTACATTTATGTGCATATGTAGCTAAATTTATATAAAACTCATAAATTCTGTAATCCTACAGCTTGATATGGAAAGAATGAGAATATGGGAAAGTCGTCTGCTTGTTTTTTGTCACAGTATATACAGGGCTTCCTAATTGGCTACCTGTAACAGCAGTTCTTCATGAAGTATGAATATAATATCTGCAGTGCGTAATAAGTACCTGTTCTTGTTTAGGATACTTTTAGCTTCCTTAAAGGAAATTGAGTGACCTTTTAATGGAAGGTCACATCTACTGTCTTTTTTTTTTTTTTTAATTATTATTATTCCAGTATGCAGTTTGCAAGAATTGAGGAGGTGTAGTGATCTATATTATGTATTGAGTGCACTACTTGGGAAAAGCAATTCAAGACAGAAGAGCTATGTAACTCGAATAGTTGTAGCCTGTGACTTAAACTTGCGCTTGTTTTTCTTGTGTGCGCCTGGCGTTGCCTTGTGTATATGTTTAAAAAGCACTAAAGCTTGCAATTTATTTTTACTTGGGAAATGTGAATATATAATCTCTTACATAGTCGAGTAACAGGGGAAAATATGGGTCTGCTGATTTTATTTACATGATGCTTCCAAAGGAGGTAGTGCTCTGTTGAAAAAAATCACCTAAAGTGTCCATTTAGGGTGCCCACTGTGCAGTATTTGAGCTTTGGAATGGTTCTTCGTTAAGATGTGCCTTCTTACACAGAGTTCTTGGCATTTGCTTAAATGTTGTTCTGATTGTGCTGGGGACTCTGAGTAACCTGAAATATTTATGGTAATGACACCACCATTATTCGTAAAGGTTCAGGGAGCTCTGGATTAAAGCAAAATGTCTGGTTTGTGTTGCTTTTTATGCCTCTCAGGTAGTGTCCCAGTCAGTAAATTAAATGCTTCAGAACTGTTTAGGGAGATGTTGAGAGGGCTATGCCTCCATAGACTCTTCAAAAACAGGCTAAACTGGGTATAAGATTTTTACCTTGCTGATCCAGTAATTAGGATGAACTGTAATAGTTGTATAGATGGCGAATATAAAAATAAGAGGCTGGATGCTGACTGTATTTATGTAAAACTTGGCGGTGCTCTAATAGCAGACTCCTCTAGCCACCTGCCCCAAAACTGCTGACGCTTCCAGCCTCGGCCTCTTCTCTTCAGCTTGGTATTGGTTCCTAGAGCTCCGTGAGTGCAGGAGATGATAGACTGTACAGCTTTAATTCTGCAGGGCCTGCCAGAAATAACTTCAGAGTATGCATTTTAAAATTTTAGCTTGTTTTCAGGAAGATTAATGGGTAACTCCTTCCCCATTCCCAGAGAACTAACAAACAATGAGGACAGGTGCTGGTCAGCTTGGATTCCAAACTGGGATTCTTGTCACTTCTTTCAGCAAAAGGTGTCAGGTTGCACTTCAGCGTCCTGAATTTTTGCTCTGATGCCACTAAACTCTCCCTGATTTTTGTGAATTTCAGAGGCTTCTGAAGACTTCTGCAGTGTATGTTCCAGGTGTTGCACTGGGAAGTGGTGGGTGTAAAAGTTGCACTGAATCAACAGCATCGCTCGTCCTTCATTTTTAATTACCAGCATATCCTAAGCCACGTAAATTAACGTCAGCAGCCATAACTGTAGAAATTGCTCATTTATTAATATCTTTTGAAATAATATAATTTGGTATATAATTTAAAAATATTTGTAAGAGTTTCCCAGTACCGCAACTTATTTGGAATAATTCTGTTTAAAAGCTTCCTGCATCTCTTCTAGTCATTTCACAGTGAGCAGCAGTGATGCCTTGGGCCTCTTTCTGGAAAGTTTTCCTTGCTTACTGTTGGATTTTGTTAAATTTTTTTGTCAGAAGATACGGCTAAGAGGCAGTGTGTCCCACAAGACACAACCATTAGAAGGAAAGCAAAATAAATGAGAATTAGGAAGAAGCTGAAAAAAACAGAAATAACACCAAGGTTAATGCAAAATATTTTAAATTTAATGGAAATATATTTCTGCTAGGAAAAAAAATGTATTTTTTTTTAGTTAATTTTGTGGATGTCAGTTATATACATTCTGTCCTTCATTAGTGGGAGAGCAGAAAAAACGGGGCACATCCATTCTAGATGACTTAAAGCCTGTGAAAGCTTTCGCCATAAGTTTTGAATGTGTCTAAGTGGAGAAAGTTTCTAGAATTATCTCAGCTATTGGTGTCTGCAACGCTTCATGTGAGTTAAGAGATGATTCTGATGGAGGTGGGGATGATTGTTTGCCTTCGTTGCTGTTTTCTTTGTTGTTAGGTAGGCCTAAGTTTTTCCTTAGCTCCTACTGCTGTCAGTTGGGGTTTAGGCAGAGTACGGCACCATGACTTGTTTGGGGTAATCCTGGGCAAACAGTGCTCTGGAAATTCATGGTGGGACGATTTCAGTGGGTCACATGCATTCTGTGGAACAGCACTATTTGACATCTGAATTCGAAAAGGTATTTTGAAACAACATCTTCCCTTGCACCCCCAAGAAGTGCAACATGCCATAATTTTGCAAGCAGGAGTTAAGCATGAGATACGCAAGTGTCTAGGCTGTAATTCCATAAACATTCAACCTGACCAACACTGGAGGCAAATTGAGACGTAGACTTCAAAATCCTGTTTTGAAGTTGTGTTTTTTTTAATATTCTTTTAAAATGAAATATGTATGAATTATACTGTAGGTGATGTTACTTATTAGTGAATTCTTTATCTGTTGAGAGGATCTTGCTTTAAATGGTAATAATAAGTAGAGAAACAAAATTATGAAATAGGAAGCTCGAAAGACAACTGGCTGAGTTGATAATTAGCCAGTCTCTCAGCAATCTTATGTTTTTCCTGACGTGTCTCCAGGTAAATGCATCTAATGTTAAAGGAGGAAATGCTTGCACAGTCCATGATTTAATAGTTTGGAGTGTGCCTATTTCATGTTGCTTTTAAGAATTTCCTAGGACACGTTCTGTGGTGATAAAGCCTGCGATACAAAGAGTTTTGACTTTGAGTCTTGATCTTAAATGTTTAATTGCAAATGAAATACTTTGAAATCATATATTTGGAGACAATGGTTTTCACCTGTATATAATTTTAAATATTCTTTTTGAGTGTTATTTTTTTCGTGGTTGCTATTTATATTCTAATAAAAAGGCCATTTGGTGAAAAGGGACTGTGAAATTGGATGAAAAGTTAGAGCAGGCTGGCAGACAGTAACAGTGATGAATGCATAGGTAAGCCTTTATGTACAACTTTGGTTGAGAATGTTGGATTTACTAGTCTTTTTATTTTTTTAAGATGTTGGAACAAGCAAGTAGAATAAGGGGACTTACACTGTTTTGAGAAACTCTCATTTTGTTTAGGTAGGTTCCTGTTGCATCAATACTGTTTCTTTTCAAAGCAAAATAAGTAGAACAACAAAAAGAACCACTGGCTAGGAGCACAGCTGGTCATTTTAAATGATTAAATGTGAAGAAACAGATTTTACAAGTGCTTGGTTTGGAATATCTGAACTTGTATTTGTTGTTAGTTAATAATGAGTGTGCAACATCAGCAACTTCACAGTAGTGCTTCATCTGGAAATGAGCCAGCTGTGGATTCACTGAAACCCTGAAGTTGGGTACTCTTGCCTAAAGTATTGCTAGTTTATCTGCTGTAATGAAATACGTTGATAAACCTCTCTCTAATCTTCACGTGTTTGGCATTTAAAGTATCTGTAGGAGGGGAAAATGTTCCTGCTTGCAATTGGATATAACACCTAGGGGAAGATACAGAACTCCAGATACTCCCAGTCTAGCTGTGATTTCTAGCTTAATTGGTTTTCATTTTTGATAGTGATACTGGCAGAAGCATTATCTGAGAACAAACACAACCTTGTTGCATGGCCTCCCCTGGTTCTTTGAAATATAGTTCTTGAAATAAGAAAATTAAATGGTGATTGTGGTAATAGGGAAGAAAAAAAAATAGAGATGCTGGAACATTTGGTGGGGGAGAAGAACAGAGATTTTTAATTAAAAAACCAAACTACTATTTGATTGTTTTGCTTTAGAGACCATTCAGTAGCACAGTCATTTAGTTTTATAAGCAAGCCAAGTCCTTTTCTGTGCAAACTTTTGAATAATTTACCATACAGTATAGTCATCTCTTAATATTTAAGCACATCAAATGCAGCTCTCATTTTAAATACTAAGCAACTTGGTAAACTTGACTAAAAACAGCAGCGTAGTTGTTTAGGACTTTTTAAACACTGATACTACTTAATAGGATTGCCACTGGTGGTACACAAATTACCAAGAACATTCAATTTTTATGTCAAGAATTTTCTCCAGGTACTTCATGAGCAGGTGTATTTTGGATACTGCAATGCTAGTTTTCTCTTCCATCAGTGATGTGGGAGGACCTTTTGCGCATGAAATAATAATTTCATCAGTCTCTGTCCTGTCTTCTGAGACTGTTACTTGTTCCTAGGAAACATGCAGGCATCTGAAACAAACTCCAGTTTACTTCGTAGGCCAGTAAATATCTAATATGCCTAATAGTGTTCCTTGTTTGGGGTATCTCATGTCTGTTCAGGGCAGAGGTATGCCATTTATCTTTGCTGTTGAAAACTTAACATGCTTCAGCTTCTGTAAGAAGTGTTAATAGATGATAAACTAATTAACCATCAGATACCAGTAACTCAATTACAACTGATTTGGGTTGTATTTGAACCAGTGACCCTTACTAGATAGATGGACTTGGTGTTCATTTCTGATCCCAGTAACTTCTGATTTTAGCACATGTATACTGTGCTTCTTTGTGTCATTCCTGAATTGTAAATTTTATTAAAATGCTCATTTTTGCAGAATGAATAACTTAGCACACTTCTCAAAAGAAAATATTTATGTCAACTGTAATAGCAAATGAACCTCTTAGTAAGCAATGATGCTACAGTTTTTGAGAAGCAGTCTACAAGGGCATGTCAAGTACTCCTGCCCTGTGAACTACAGCTCATGAATTCAGTGACCTGCAATTTCATCCATCCCATGAAGGTGGTGCTGGATTTGCTATTTGTTGCTCTCTACTGCAGACTGATCCTAGTTTTAAGTCTATCAAACTAGGTTCAATTAACTAATTATGAGATTTGATGGGACGAGAATGGGAACAAGAAGCGAGAAGCAGCCTTGGCAATAAGCAACAAAATAAATTTGTAAAAAGTTGCTAAGAAATTTGATGTGTGAAGAAGATGTTCATAGGACAGCAGAGTGAAATAACTGAAAATGTAAACGGAAATACTGATTCTTAATGGAAAAAAAAAAAGCAAGTTGGTTTTATTTTCAGCTGTTTGACTATTAATGAATGTAACTGCTCTTAGAGACTGGAAAGTGAGAGCACTGAAGAAGGGCTGTTTACAGAGGGCTAGATTAACACTGTAACTGATACAACTGGAAATTGTGTTTCTATTAATAAGATATATCTAACAGTCTTCACTATTATTACTGTTAGAAAGTATAGTTGATATTCTTTACAATCATACGGAGTATTGTGAGTTAAATTCTGGCAAATAACTTCTCATGGTCTGGGGCAGAGTCCAGTTGATAAATCTCAAGTGCTGATAATTGGTTTCCATGAAGTATTCTAAATACATTAAATGTAGACGTTACACTTCCGCGTCTAGAGTGGAGATTTACGAGAAGGGCAACACCAGTCATGAACTGATCAGTTTTAGATTTCAGTGCTGGGCCCCGTGTCTGGTCTGATGTTTTTGGCTGTCACAGATAATGGAGAGGGGCTTTTCTGTTTGAGACATACTTTAGGTTAGACACTCCACTTAGGATAGAGAGCTATCTGTGTGTACTGAGTCAGTGTATTTGTCCAAACAATTGTCATGAAATGAGGTTTTAACACCTCAGCTTTTCTTGTGTCCACATCAGTGATTTGCCTCTGCACTGCTTTGTGCGACTTTGTGCTTAAGTCACCATTGGGTTGGTGGCTGGATCCAATCTATCGTTAGGCTGAGATTCTGCAGTTTGAGGTGGGTCTTGAACACTGGGTCATTGCATGTCACTGAAAGATGTAAGGATGAAATTTCATCAGCCCAAACTTGCTGCATGTGAAAGGAGATAAATAGTCTTTTCTTCCCAGTGCATTTAAAAGCTGAACTGAATTAGTTTGGCAGAACTCTGAAGTGCTTCATGGTTTATGGCAATTTGTCAATTTTATGGAAAGATCTGTGTCAGGGTACATGCTTATGTAGGGTTCCCCAATAATGTGATTTTCTGTTTTCCTTCTTCTGGATTTATGTGGAATTTTGTTTATGCTGTCTTTTAAAACCTACAACATGAATTTGAAGGCTACTTTTTCTTTTTTAACAGAGCCAAGCCTTGAATTGACAGATGATATTTAAGAAAGGCCTACTAGTTACCAATATAGAAATCATAGACAAATTTGAAAAAAATTGTCATTGGAAATTACACTTGAGATCTGTAGTTTCAAAAATTATATGCAATTTAAAGAAGCATGTACAATGCTGTTAACAGGATTTAGTAGTGTTCTATAACAGCTGCAATACAGGTTTTGATTTTCTTAAATGTAAGGCTTCTCATACTACTTGTGTTGTTATATATGGGGTAGGTTGGTCATTATATAGAACTAGCTATCAAACAGTATGAAGTGGGTCTGAAATCACTTTTATGATGTAAATATTACAGGAAGTAAAGAGCTTAGCTTTACTGAGCTTTTACTGAGGTGGTTATAGTAGCTTGGAAATTTAGGAGTGAATGTTGCCGCCTAGTAAGTGTAAATTGTGGTAAGCTAAATTGTGCGCATCTGTCCAAAAAAAGCTGCCTTTCATGAATCTTAAGAACATTTGCCTATATGTGATTGAGCTATATGCACCGTAAGGTATTTTATTTACATGTATCACTGGTGTTTGATTTTGAACGTTATCCTGTCTCTTTTCTCCTTATGCGTCTGTTGGAACAATTCTGTTTCATATTGTGCTCATGAATAATTTCAAACCTAATAAATTCTATATTATACATATTTATTCTTTAAATGTTTTTGTTCTGGAGCTGCTAATAGTCATTACAAGTGACATTATTTCCATAACCTTCTATGTCAGTCTTACTTTTGGATGGGGAAAAATTTATTGTTGGGGTAGTTCATACATGTTTATGACATGTTGCATCTTCCCACCTTGTTTTTAAGATGTATGAAACTAGTGAACTGTGTTTAATGCTAATAGTATTAAAATGCATGCTGTACCCTTAGAGGATTTATATTTGAAGAAAAAAGGGGGGGGGGGGGGGGGGGGGGGGAAGCCGTACAGAAACAATGTCCAGCACGAAAACACAAACTGATTGGCAAACGAGCCAGAAAGTCTATTCTTAATATTGAAAAATTGATCACGTCATTATTCTTTAACCTCTAAAAGTTACTGTAGTAGCCCATTAACTTCTTGATTTCCATTTTCTTATACAGTTTGTTTTTTCAGAGTTGTTTTGAAGATCAAGATATTTTCATGAAAGGAATTGATTTGTCGGTGGTTTGGGTATATTCTTTAATAAATGCTCAAAGGAAAAATATGCATATAAAACTAAGGAGAGCAATTGGCTTTTGACTGTGAAAAGTTGGTAGAGTGGCTTTTCTTCCTATTTAGAAAATGTATAGTAAAAATAGAAAAAAAAAATCTATCCACTGTTGCAGTCACGTGGTAGGCTGCATGGATATCAGAAAACAACAGAATTTTTAATAAGGTTAGATTTATGTTTCCACATCAGGGAGGAAAAAAAAAAGTGCATAGTGGTTCATACAATCCCAAATAGCATGATAAATTTAAGCCAACAGTCCTGTTCAGCCATGGCATCGAAGTGTTTACACTAAACATAGCTGTTACATTAATATTGGCATGTCTTCAGTATCGTTAGATACTAATACTAAGAATGTTTTCACTCTTTACCTGTATCAATAATAATGCTGTTCTTAGAGGCTTATTGAGATTTTCTTCTGAAATATTTAATTGCTATTTGAGAATGGATTTTGGAGACTGGTATTTTGAAACTTAATATTTGCGTTAGTGCATTTGTTCCAGTTGCATATCAGATAGAACTTTATTTGGATATTCTAGGCTTATTTCCTCTTTCTTGCATAATAGCTCTTTATGTGGAGAATATTATGTCCATTCTAGTGCCAAACAACAGTGATTTCATCTCCTTCCCTTGGACAATGTTACATTATTTTCTGTATGGTATAGTATGAGTGAACGTGGAAAGGTAAGGTAATGACTATGTGAAACAAATTCTAGATACGTAATGGGTCTTTCTGTAGTCTCTTAGGAATATCGGTTGATACTGGCCTAGGAATATAAACAAAACCTTCCCTCTGAGGAAAGCTTTGTTCCATTTGTGAATTGTCAGTGATCTTATTAACCCTTACCTAAAATAAAATCCATTTGCAGTGAGTGTTCCAGACTGAAATAGTCTTTCAGGAGAAGATTATTTTTGGTTTGCTGCTTGGCTTGTTGTGTAAAACTTAATGTACAGAAGATAGAATACAAAGTCTCAGTTACCCAGCATGCTGATCATATTTCTGGATGCAAAGAAATTATTTAAGTCATTTTCAGAAGGGTATTCATTTTGCTGTAGTTGCAATATTGAGTCCTTTGTACATATTATAATAAAATCTTTCGTACATCATACTATTCAAAACAAAGATCAAGCTAAATACAATTCTCAGAAAAGAACATAGTTGCATCAGAAATCCTTTTCTATTTTTGTCTGTGTAACAGCTCAAGAGTAAGGTAAATATTAAAAAAGTTTAAAGTACCTTCTAAGACTCTTCCGTGCTGCATAAACTTTAATAGCTTATGCAAAATTATAGATTATATCAGTGAATGCAAGCTTGAAAATTAGATGTGGTTTGAGCTGTGATTATTTGTAAAAACAGCATTTCTTTCTTACGTGTAATATCTACTTATTAACAACATTGTTATTAAAAAAAATTGTTAGGTGAATGAGTCATCTTTTTTTTCTTTTTAATAGCACATTCATGAGGTTGTACTGGTAAATTTTATTTTCTTGACACTGCTGAGGGTTATGGAGTCATAGGATGGTTTGGGTTGAAAGGGACCTTTAAAGATCATCTGGCCCAAAGCCCAGCCGTGGACAGGGGCATCTTTCACTAGGCCAGGTTGCCCAAAGCCTGATCCAGCCTGGCATTGAACACTTCTAGATAGGGCATCCACAGCTTCTCTGGCAACCTGTTCCAGGGCCTCACCACCCTCATCATGACAAATTTCGTACTTATGTCCGATGTAATTCTACCCTAGCTCAGTTTAAAACTGTTGCTCTTTTTCCTGTCACTAGAAATAAAAAAGTCTTGCCCCATCTTTCTTGGAAGTCTCCTTTAGGTATTAGAAGGCCCCTATAAGGTCTCCCCGGAGCCTTCTCCTCTCCAGGCTGTACAACCCCAACTCCCTCATCCTTTCTTCATAGGAGAGGTGCTCCAGCCCCTTGATCATCTCTGGCCCTCCTCTGGACTCGCTGTAATAGGTCCATGTCCTTCTTGTGCTGGGGGCCCCAGAGCTGAGTGCAGTGCGCCATGGGTGTCTCACAAGAGCAGAGTAGAGGGTGGGAATCACCCCCCTTTACTTGCTGGCTACACTGCTTTTGATGCAGCCCAAGATACAGTTGGCTTTTTGGGCAGCAGGAGCACATTGCTGGCTTATGTCCAATTTTTCATCCACTGATATCCCCAAATTCTTCTCCATGTGGCTGAAAAAAAAGTTGTATAGGTATCATTTGGTGTAGTTTTGGTGACATGTATGAAGAATTCAGTGGGCTAGTAATGATTTTCTGTTAAACCTCACAGATGTGTACTTTCTTAAACAAAATAGCATATTCTGTGTCAGTAGTTTCCCTGTGATGAAATGCTGTATATATGTATCAGACCGTTTAACTCTGAAGCTGATAATGAAATGAGTTTGTTTCATCTGAGTGTAACCTATGTAGTGTGACTGTCAAACCTACACATGTAGAATCATATTACAATCCACAGAGGAAAATTAAGTACTTCTGAGTCTGTAAAGTGCATGTGTAAAACTGCTTGACTCAATACAGAAGTGCTTATTTTCCCCCCTTGGAAAGGAGTCTGCCTAGCTGGTTCAAAGGTAGGTTCTATAATTGGGTGAGGTAGATCCTGCCTAAGGTGTCTGGGAGACTGTTGATTGCCTAAAAGATCATAGAACTATAGAACATCCCGAGTTGGAAGGGACCCACAAGGATCATCGAGTCCAGCTCCTGGCACCACACAGGTCTACCCAAAAATTCAGACCATATGACTAAGAGCATAGTTCAAACGCTTCTTAAACTCTGACAGGCTTGGTGCTGTGACCACATCCCTGGGGAGCCTGTTCCAGTGTGCAGCCACCCTCTTGGTGAAGAACCTCTTCCTGATATCCAGCCTGAACCTCCCCTGTCTCAGATTGACACCATTCCCTCAGGTCCTATCACTGGTCACTAAAGAGAATAAAACGGTGCCTTCCCCTCCACTCGCCCTCGTGAGGAAGCTGTAGGACACAATGAGGTCTCCCCTCAGCCTTTTCTTTTCCAGGCTGAACAAACCTCAGTCGCTCCTCGTGTGTCTTCCCCTTTAGGCCCTTCGCCATCCTAGTAGCCCTTCTCTGGACACTCTACAATATTTTCGTATCCTTTTTGTACTGTGGTGCCCAGAACTGCACACAGTACTCGAGGTGAGGCTGCAAGATGGAGAAAGTCTGTCTCAGTTTGGGTTTGGGCTACAAAGAGGCTGGTCAGTTGCTGCTTATACAAGGATAGCAGGCAACTTCGCTGCTTCTGTCTCTGTGTGTTGTAGAAAGACTTCCACTAAGATCCTACCGTGAGTTGCAATGGGACAAGAACTCTGGCAACCTTTGAGGACTCACATCCATTGTGTCTTGTGATGTCCAGCCATAAGAGATGATATGGGGCTACGTGTTCCATTGTGGTGATCTTTGAAAGGAGGGAAAAGTCCAGTTTGTCATTTTTGAAAACTATCAGTTGTAAGGTGAAGGTATAGCATAAAGAACGAACTTCCTGATGTTTCAAGGTCTTCAACTACTATTCAGTGGCCAGGCTTTGTCTTCGATGTGAATGCCTATACTTCATCTATTTTATCATCATGAATTAGCTCCAGGTCAGGGAAATTTTACAAACGGAAGTAAAAAGGCCAAGTGAAAAAGGTTAAACTTATAAAGTGTGTTTAAGGTAGGTACTGGCTGCCGCTAAACTTTATTTTCACTGCTGATTTGATAGGATTTGCTTTCTAAATATTAGTGTATCTGGATTTCAACCTGGCCTTTTTAGTTAAGTCCAAGTATTGCTGGTACACATGTTTAAATATCAGCAATTGTGTTTCTGGACTAGGACCATCTATACCTGACTAATGCTAACACACAAAATAGCAGGGATTAGATAACTGAACATTCCTTGTCTATTTGCATGTTCAGCTGTTTCCTGAAATACACAATGAGAGAACTAATAACTCAGAAGTACATTTAAATTAGGGCAGAGTATCTGATCTGTCTACGTGCAGGAGATGTTCAGCATAATTTGTGCTCCAATCTTATACTTTAAAAACATTCTAGAAATACCAGATTAAGTAATGAATAGATAACTTGTTTCATAAGTCTTTTAAAATACAATTTTTGTGTACTGTACAAAATTTCCTCCTTGATTTCTTTCTCCTTTAGCACTACGTTAGATGAAGATGGAAGTAAAATGTAGTTGAAATGACTGTATTATAAGGGGTGCCAGTGCCTCAAAGGCTTCTGTCCAGTGCTGGTGAAGGAGGAAATCGGTCAAGTACAAACAATGTGGCTTTTATTACACTCAGCCAGCAATAATAAACCTTTGTACTTCAGCAAGATTTTTTCCGTTTGCTTTTTAAAAAGACACAGACAAGGAATATCCTGATCCTTTCCTTGCATTAATGTGCGACTGACTTGCATCAAGTAGTTCTTTCAGGGGAAAAAAAAACAGAGGAAGAAATCTGCAAGATGAGTTACAGGAGAGACCAAAATATGCTGCTAATGTAAAAATAGCCTAGAATGTTTTAGAGGCATATATTTCAGGGTTGAAAAGGAAAGTGGCTAAGCAGGTGTTAGATGAAACACCTGCGTATCTAACACCTGCTTAGCCACTTTCTTTTTCAATGGCTAAGTACCATTTAGCCTCATAGTTTGTAGGGGACTGCTGTTGAGTTTGGACATACGGTGCTTCACACATCTCTGATATTTATCAGACTCCGTGCAACTTTAACTTCTGTAGGATGAACTGACTCTTCAAATCTTTCCTGGATTATTGCATTTGTAAGCATTTTTTTATTCTTAGTCAGTCATCAGTTTTTATGAGGTGAAAACATGTTTTGAGGCACAACCATTCTCTGTAGTTTTATGGTTGGTCAGCTTTATTTGTTTTAAGGTTTCCTGCTTTCTGAGGGTAAAATTATACTACTGTCCATACAGTAATTTGTCAGGAACATACAAGACCTAATATGTTCAACTGCAGCAATTGAAGGAACAAAAGCTACTGGAACAATCTGTCGTGTACCTGGCCCGTCGTGTATCTTCTACGGAGGTGCTATAGTAAACCTTCAAGACCTTTTTGAAAGTTCCCTTTAGTCAGAGGTGCTTGGAAAGGTCTAAATCTGCCCTTGACCTAGTGACATAGGAAATTGTTAAAACTCACTCCTGTGGGAAACTAGACTAAATATCTCCATGCTGAATTTGAGTAAAGTAACTGGCCTGTAGTGGTTTTACCTGGGTTGGCAGCTAAGTACCACACAGCCATTCACTCGCCCTCCCTCTCTGGGATGGGGGAGAGAATTGGAAAAAAAAATAATGAAAGCCTGTGGGTTGAGGTAGAGACAGTTTATTAGGATAGAAAAGAAAGGGAAATAATAATAGTACTACTAATAATAACGTGTGCAAAACAAGTGGTGCACAGTGCAATTGCTCATCACCCTTGACCAAAGCCCAGCCTATCCCCGAGCAGCCAGCCTCCCCACCCCGGCCAGCCACCCCATATTAATTGCTCAGCATGACGCCATATGGTATGGGATATCCCCTTTGGCCAGTTGTCCTGGGTCTGTCGCCTCCCAGCTCCTGCTGCACCCCCAGCCTGCCCACTGGCAGGACAGAGAGAGAAGCCGAAAAGTCCTTGGCTTAGTGTAAGCACTGCTCTGCAACAATTAAAACATCAGCATGATATCAACATTATTCTCATCCTAAATCCCAAACACAGCACCATACCAGCTACTTCAACTAACTCTATCCTAGCTGAAGCCAGGACGTGGCCAAATTGGTTTTGTATATGCTTCCAGTTAAAGGAGAAAGTTAAAAGCTAAAAGGAGAAGATAGCTTTCTCTCATCATTTGTTTGTACTTCTTTAATGCCCTTTTAGATAAAGATTTGGTTATGTGAATTAGACTTAGCCATAAAGCTGTTTTTTTTTCCAATTCTGTTTGTTCCTGCTTAGTTTTATTCGCTACCTTTCCTTTTATCTTCATTGTGAGAGAAAAAAAATCACTGTGAAAAGCACTTTTAGTTCATCATCAGAGTAAGTGAAAAACAGTGTATTAATGATTTACCTGAACTCATTATTTATGTACTACTAGAGGCAAATTGCAACTGCTTTTTTTTTTCATAACAAGTTAGGGGTCAAACCCTTTTGGTTTAGACTGTCTCAGACATCCAATTCAAAGTTTTAAATTTAGTACTGATCTCAGATCAGGGAGTAGGAGGCATGTATTCTCAACAGCAGACAAGAAATTAAACAATATCTGGAGAGAGATCAGGATTCATTATTTGGGGTTATAATATAAATATGGCTTGAAACTCTTTGCTGTTATGAAGATTCATAAAATCATAGTGAGCATCCAAAGGAGGGCAACAAAGATGGTGGAGGGTCTAGAGGAGAAGACTTGAGGAGCAGCTGAGGCCCCTTGGTTTGTTCAGCCCAGAGCAGAGCAGGCCGAGGGGAGGCCTCATGGCGGCCTGCAGCTCCCTCACAGGGGAGCGGAGGGGCAGGCGCTGAGCTCTGCTCTCTGGGGACAGCGACAGGACCCGAGGGAACGGCATGGGGCTGGGACAGGGGAGGGTCAGGCTGGGTGTTAGGGAAAGGTTCTGCACCCAGAGGTGGTCGGGCACTGGGACAGGCTCCCTGGGGCAGTGGTCACAGCACCGAGCCTGCCGGAGCTCAAGGAACATTTGGACAATGTTCTCAGACATAGGGTCTGATTGCTGGGTGGTCCTGTGTGGAGCCATGGGTTGGACTTGATGATCCTTGTGGGTCCCTTCCAACTCGGGATATTCTGTGATTCTATTCTGAAATATCAGAGGCCCATAAAGTATAAAGAGAATCTGATAATTTTGTTTAATGGCACCCTGATATTTATAGTACTTTAACAGAGACCAAACAATTGTGAGCCAAAAACAATTTATCTGGAATTAGAAAGGAACTCCTGCCATGGGTGTTTTGTTGAATTGCTCTTTTTGGAAATCACGAACCTGTCTCTGAACTATGTGAAAAACAGGAAGTTTGACTGGCGTGTCTTAATTAGTGTGGTGATTCTGTGTTTTTAATTTTTAAGGGTTGTAATTCAAAAAGAATTAAGTGGGTGGTTCAACACCAGGACTTGACTTAAGTGCTTGGTATTCTTCTCTGGCGTATCAAATCTTAAGGGAAGTTGAACAAGGATTATATTCCAAATTGTTAAATTTTGTTTTAGTGGTGTATCTCTGTCAACTTCTGAATAATAAGTAGTTAAGTAAGAAAAAAGTAACACGTTTTCAGGATCTTTGAAATCTGGAAACTGCAAAGAGGTGGACATTTTTACAGAGCAAGTTGGAAATGAATCTTTGAGTCAAGGGCTAGACTGTACCTAGAACATGCAATGCTAGTTTCTTTCTAACTTCAGCTGAGCAATAAAGAATTGGTGATACTGATATTTCAGTTGTAAAATAGGTTGACAAGGGGCGAGACCAGAATCCAAAACAGAAGAAATAAAAGATCACTCTGGCATGCCACTGGCAATAGTATTTCTGGGGTGAGTAGCCTTATATCCCCCAGAAGTGATCATGTCACTTGGAGTGTAGCGGGTATATATATTTTTTGCTGTCTAGTGTCCTACATCTTTGCTAAATAGAAAGATATTTTCTCTATCCAAATGGTTCCTAGTGTAAACTAGGAAATAGCACAGCGGATGAATGAAAGTCATGGAAGCAAGACACTCTGGCAAAGCTGCATGTGGTGAACACTGTAGGAGGCATTTTGGTCCCGTTTTCTATGCTGTTAAGCTCTCTTTATCAGACTGTGTCCTCGTCTACATGATCACTGAAGGATGTAAAAATGCTTTGCAAAAGAAATTGCATAATATTTACTTACTGCATTCACTAATACAAGATACACAATTTTAGAATAATGAGGCATCCTATGAAACCTCTAAATTTCTTTGTTTCTCTCTTGCGCTTTTTAGGTGTAGATCAGAACTCCCTAGGGTGATGGAGGTGGAAGCAGTGGTCTAAAGAGTTACGAGCAGCAGCCTACAGCTGGCTTGTGGGACAGTGTTGAAGACACTGGGAAGGTTGAGCGTTAGTCTGCAAGGCATTTGGAGCTGACACTGGTCTGTGGGTTGGAAAAACAAAAAACCTGAACAATGCCACTTTGATGTCCAAAACCTTCCTCCTCCTGTGTTGCCTTGCTCATCTGTTGTAGAAGCCCACAGCTGCTTGTGTCATCTCATTTCCCCTACTCTCTCTCAAATGTTAATCTTCTGGTTACTTGGGCAGGCTTCTTTCCTTTGATGTGTCCCTTCTTCCCTTTTTTCAAGAATTGTTGACGGCACCCTCCACCTTTTAAGACATGTATTGCTAGTCTGTTCAAGTTCTATCACAAGACAAGCCATAGATTAAAGAGCAGAGAAATCCGACATTCAGTAGCAAGATTGTAATCTGCTACAATTTACCTAAGATATCTTTAACACTCAGCAGAATTGCCTGTCCTGTTTGTGGCTACCAACAAAGACCATCCCATGGCCCAGTGGGAAACGTTTCTTCTGACTGTAAATAATAGCAAATACATCTGATGCTTTCTGTAGGCATCTGTGGAAATCAGGACCATCCCCTATGGGACTCAGAAAGCAGCCCTCAGGGTCATGGATCTCACTTGACCTAGTTTATTCTTTGTTAAAACAGATGGTATCTATCTGAGCAGGGCAAACTTAGTTTTAAGAAAGAATTGGGGATTAAAATGATGGGAAGTTGGAACAGCTGGGCCTAATTAATGGGAGTAAGCAAAGAGGCAAACTGAACATTGAGTTCAGTCACCTACATCAATGGCAAAATAGTCAGTACATGACTAGTCACTCAGTTATTTTAGCTGATTATTTTAGTGGCAGGATTGGTTTTCCTAGCATCTAAAGTATCTTAAATTGCATAAGAAATATTCCCACATTCGTTATTCTTTTCTACCAGGCTTCAAAGAGCAAAATCCTGGAAGCTGGATATGGTATTTTGGCATGGTGTAAGGGAATCCAGCTTGTTTTATATGACTGAGAATGCCCTTCTTGTGTTTGATACCCAGCCTAAGCTGGTCCTCCGCAGTATTTGTCCTCCTCCCTGTTGTGTGTTTAACACGAGAAGGTTACCTAATTGAGAAGATTGTTGGCATTCCTTCAAGTTCAGCAACCGCACTGAATTTGCAAAGGGATCCAAAAAAATTATTGTTTCTGTTGTAAACAGATTATGCTGGATTAGTGGTTAGCATTTTGCATGCTTGTTCTGTTTGCCCCCTTAGTCCTGAAAATCTTGGAATTGTGTTCATGTTGCAAATGGCACAAGCACTCTTCATTGCTTTTGTTACTGGTGGTGAGAAACCTTCATTTGCTAGATGCCTTTGAGGGGAGATGGGGACTCATCCAGAATGGTATGTAATTCCTGAAGTCTCTTGTTTTGAACTGAACATAAAAAAATGTCAGTAGAATATTGTGCAAATCTGCAAACACCATATTTCCTTTCATTACTATATGTAAGATGTGCAAGGGCAAAATATTTCTATTCTAAGGTTTGTTTGCCTGTGTCACAGAGGGGCAAATGTAGCCAGTTTCAAATAGATGAGTTTTGAGGAGACCGGGGCACAGAAATTGCACGGGGATTAGCAGAAGTTGTTCCATGACCTTAGTGTCGTTTTCGTGGAGGACAAGAGGCAGCGGTGCTCTGACAGAAGACTAGTAACCCTGCCTCTTTCTGCTTCAAAGAGCTGTCTCTCAATTTTACGGGAGCGGTGCCTCTGTCTTACACGCAGCCACTTCGCTGCCTCAATTTGTTAGGCTTCTTGCCATGAACATGGGGGCAGAGTTCCAGCTAGTCTCAGTGGCAAGGCAGGCCTGTGTAAAGCAGCTAGATATTCCTGACTGTGCTACAGAACCGTAACAAGTCTCTCTTGTAGCCTGCCCACCCTTCCACCCTCCCCAGATGTCTGCAGGAAGGTGAACATGAGCAAGAGATCCAGAACAAAGTGAGATATTTGAATTGTACCCATTTTTGTGTCCAAACTTCATCTGGTTGTCCAAAGACTGGGTAAGCATTAAAACAAACAAATGCCACAGTTAGTCCTGCATGTGGCTGTGCGAAACCATAAATTAAACCACACTTGTGTGCATTTATACAGCTGCTGTTTTTAAGTTTCAGCAAGTTCCCTGCTGCCCAGTTCTTGTTAACAGCCCCACAATATTAAAGAGTTTTCTTTTTCTATGTTGGAAAAATACCTTTTACTCCCGTGTTTGCTCTTTGGTTCTCTTAGCCACAGGAGGAGCTTGAATGACTTAAACAGTGCAAGCAAAGCTCCTTGTAAATTGCAGAGCATCCCTATTTTTCTTTGGGACTTTGAGAGTGTGTATTGTTTGTCAAAAGAGCTGGAAGGGTGGTGGTTGTACGTCTGGGTACTGTCACTGCCAACAGATGTAGGCCTAATGGATTTTCTGAGATTTGAAAGGGAGACAATTCATATCGTGAGAAAGAGACATCTGCAAACAAATGTTGGAGGACTTCTTGGTCTGCTGAGTTAGAGGGATTCAGGATTGTCAGCTTGATTTCCGTAGCTGCTTGAAATTAGGCTGAAGATGTTTGAAGAAAATCTGCGTGCAACCAGGCAAACAATAAAACTGGTTCGGGAGGTTGTAGGTTCTCGTCGGTCTGTGTGGTCTCCGGCTTTTCCCCGAGGCTCCCTGGATGAGGTCTTGCCACCCTTCTGGAACAGCCTGCCAGGCGCTGCAGCTCCCGGCAGGAAGGTTTTTAAAGAGGCCATGTTTCCAAATTTAGAGCCATTGCTAAAGAAGTCCCTGACGGGTCCTGCTGTGAACGTGGTGGAACGTGGCGTTACTATTACTATTTCCGAGCACCGCCGCTCGTACTGCTGGAAAAAATAAAACGTTCTAAAATAAGAATTTCTAGGACAAGTGGGATGCTTCATGAAACATGAGGGCATTAAAGACCCAGGAAACAAGTAGTTTTGTGTTCACCTCCTACTTTTCCTCATGAATGTGTCTGTGGGAGTATTTTATTCATGCAAGTATCAAAATGCGTATGAAAACGGCATTTACTTGCAGGGCTGGTACTGTTAATTTCCCTGAGTCAGCATTTGGAAGACTTACAGTTTTTAAGGTGCTTTTTAGTGTAGATGTATGATAAGACTAGTTATTCTGCATTCAAAATGTTTTTCCAGGTACTTGAACTTGCATTTCAGCTCCTAATTCTGAAATGACCAAAGTTATTTTTTTCATGTATGCATCCAGTAAAGATATAAATAATAAGTATTTTAGTCTGAACAGATGGCTGTGCTTGGATGTTCTGTTTTTAATGTATTTTTTTAAACTTCATAAGCTCATGTCCATGAAAACAAGATTGTTTACAGGTATAGTCATGTATTGTGACTGCATTTCTAAGGGATTTAATTGCATGATAAATTTTCCAGGGTAACCTGGTGGGTTACTTCAGTACAACAGCAAGCTTTATCTGAGACCTGTTTACAGTTTTTGTGGTTAAAGAACTGTAATTCAGGACGGGTGGGAATAAGTGTTTTAAAAAACAAAACAAAAAACACTTTGATATAATCTTCTGGAAAACTGTAATCCTTGGTGGGTTTGTGGAGTGCGAAATTTTATCTCAAAAGCTGGTTTTGAAAACTTTATTGGTAGCGGAGCTTCAACTTTTATAGAACTGTATTGCTGAAGTTGTTAGTTCCTCGTTTGTAGTGTGAATATTTTGTTCTGTTTTTAGTAAATGCCATGCTCTTAAACAATATCACAAGTAATTTGAAAGAATAACTGTTAAATGAAGTGTAAATGTTTTAAGTGTAAATACATATAGTGAGGGGGAAAAAATGTGTGTGTGGGGGGAGGATGAAGACCCAAAACTTAAGTTTCCTGAATCTGTTAGAGGCAAAATCTTCATGTATTTATTTATTAATTTATTGCCACTTTAATGCAGTTTTGGAACATCTTTTTTTTTTTTTTTTCCTCCTCCCACCCTTCCCCTTTCCATGTACTTATTCATCCCCTTCACTGGCTACACATCTTAGAAAGTTGTCTTGTGGAGTTGGTTGATCATAACCAATCAACCCACCCTGAAATCAGCTAACACGCTTGCTAATAATACTGCATCAGGTCAATGGGCTGCCTTCCTACAGTACGTGCAAGGCAATACTTGTGAGCGTGAGTATAAAACTTTGACTTTTTTTTTGGAAGGCACTTCTGAGCAAGAGAGTGGCCTTTACAACAAGCAATTGGTTTGAATGCCACTTTATAGTGAGACATGTTTCTGTCAGAGAATAGGATTAAAAATCTCTTCTGTACTGTTCAGTGGAACCTACATAACATTGTTTAAAGAGCAAAAAAAAGAATGAGCAACCACCCAGAGAGCTGAAGCATTTCATCTTGAAATGTGTAATACTGTGCTGCTCACAAATGGACCTGTGGCTAAACATAATAGTTTTAATTTTCCTTTCAAACTCAAAAATAATTCTCAGTTCAGTTATGTATAATTGTCTTGAGTGCAAGGCATTTAAAAGGAAATTTAATGATTACTGTATTGAATGAAGAGAAATGCATAATACATTATTCAAAAGACAATGTTTTTTGAATGTTTTTTATTTGCCTTTTATATTTTTAAGAGTGAATTGAAAAAGGAATGCATTAACTACAAAAAAGTGCCTGAAATGTACTCTTAACATGCAATATAACAATTCAGCACTACAAGGAGATATTTTTTGTTGTTTATATACCAATAAGCACTTTTAAGCGTTTTTTTTCCAATCACTCCCTTCCCCTACTGAATCACTTCATTACTCTGTACACATTTAAGGGAATGATCTCCTCACTTGATTATTTGCAGACAGTTGTTTTCAGTCACTGAAGTCTTGGTAGATTAATATTGTTTTCTTTTTTTGTTGTTCTTTTTTTTACATTCTGTACTCTTGTTATGAGTTCCTATTATTTCAAACACTACTGGATTTAGCTACATTGTTGTAATAAATAATATATGGAAAGTTAATATTTACTCAGTAAACAATAACTTAAATCTGTTACAATTGAACGTTAATTTCTTGGTCAGTAATGATTTTTTTTCCCTTTATGCCACATGCTGTGTGTATATAGGATAAGCTGAATGCTATTTCTGAGTCTCTGAGATTACATGCCTTGCTACTACCTAAATTAAAACTGATCTTTGAAATTGAAGATTTTTCCAAGCCTTTCTTCTATACTTGAGAACTGTGTTGCATGTTTCATTTGTTTTGGTTACATTTGAGTCTTCTCTGTTACTGACTTGTTTTTTTTAGATCTTCCTTACGCTTTCTGAGGACCACTTCTCTTGGCAAGAAGTGCTTCCAGTATCTATCCAAAAAATGGCAGTATCACAGTATCGTTATTGTTATTACACCATTATCGCTAAAACTTGACAAATTCCAAAGGAAAACAGTGTGGGAGCAACTAAAAAAATGTAATATTGATTATGAAAAAATGTGAGTGAGGTCCTGTAGGTTTTTAATTAGCAAATCGCTTTTTTTTTAATAATACACTGATGTTTTTTCTTCAACTTTTCAGGCACAGGTACATTTGGGCGTGTTCATCTTGTGAAGGAAAAAATGGCCAAACGTTACTTTGCACTGAAAGTAATGAGCATTCCAGATGTCATTCGACTGAAGCAAGAGCAACATGTGCACAATGAAAAGTCAGTCTTGAAAGAGGTCAATCACCCATTTTTGATCAGATTGTAAGTTGCTGGTTTTTTTATTAAAGTAGTATATGAAATGCAGTTAAAACTAAGCATTCCAGACTCTTATTGCAAGTATTTATGTAAGTAACCAACAACAAATGCTTAATTTCTGTTAAGTAATCTAAAGTAGACTTCAAAGTAAAATATTTATTACGGAAGAACTAAAAATATAAATACAAAAATCACAATTTAAGCATTTAAGCAATAATTTATTACAAGCTTTTTATGCTCTCTAGTTTTTCTTTTTTTTTCAGACAGCAATAGAGATTTGCTCAAGTGAGGGAAAAACAAAAGAAATGTTAACATTAGCTTATCAGAATGAGCTCTAGAATAATTCTTGAGGAGGAGGCTTTTTCCCTTGCGTGCTGTTGCTTTTTCCAGCATAATGATGCTATTAGTTTCCAGCTAGCATTCATAAATCCTGCATATGGCTTAATATCAGTAAGATGAGTTCTCAGGGATGTGGAGTTTGTGATGCATGCAGAAAAGCAAGATGAGAGTACATCTGGTTAGACTGGTTAAAATATGGGCAGAACAGGAGGAACAGGATTTTATTTGTATACTTATGTACGTAAATTCTATTTTAAGAAAAGAGAGAGGAAAAAATGTACATCCATGCATCTAGAGCAGTGCAAGTGTGGGAACAGAGAAACTTGTGTGAGAAGTGAGAAAGGGTCATGAGGATTGGTGTCCATACAGAAGCAGTGGTCAAAAAATCCAAACTGATTGTTTTCTTGTTTTTTTTTTTTTTTTTTGTTCTTGCTTTGTTTCCAAAATGCTGGATTTTAAAGTTGGCAACAGAAAGACACAATTCAAATGCAAGTTCATTTGTGTGCAAAGGAACTGTTCTTGCCTTCTAGCTCTCTTCCCTTTCTGACATGCTTCATGTGATGCTGCATCAGCTGTGCTCTTATAATTGTCTGTGTCGCTTGGCAAAGGAGACTCAAAGCAACCTAGCTGGAATGAGCTATTTAAATTTTAAGTCATGTTCATATTTGTGTGCTTTATGTTAAACAAACGTTCATGGACAGTTACCACTGACTTGATGACAAATGAGGGTTTTTCCAGCCTGCTCCTCTCCTACTCAATACATGTGTTTTTATCATTAAATTTTTGTCTGTAGTTGATCAGCAAAGAGACAAAAATGTTTTTTCTGCTTCAGTGCCTTTAAACCATGCTATTTACAGTCTGTTTTTTGTGTTCTCATCACCACCTGAAACATGGATAGTATCTTCCTCTGGCTGCAAATTCAAGGAATGTGGGCCAGTGCAGCATAATACTGTATTTTGTAGCACTTTATGATGGGAATTTTTTAAGTAGTGCTGTCCATCATCTAGTTCTGACCTTCACCATTCCCGTACCTTAACTTTACATTGTTAGGTTTTTGTTGTTTTTTTTTCCTTTTCCTGTTACATTTAAGAAGTATTGTATAGGGAGGTTCTGAATCAGTTTTTCTGTAAACAGAGAAGTTATTTATCTACTTCTCTCTTAAAATGTTTCTTAGAAATGTTTTGTGCTCTTGTAACAGCTGGTCATTGGAGACTCCTGTACAACCATTACTGACAAGTTTGAATGAAGTATCATAACTCTGAGTGCAGCAGTTCACATGGCACTGTAATTTCAACATGTATCTTTAATTTTTCAAGAAAATCAGAATTAATAAAAATCATGTTTTATAGCTCTGTAAGCTAAAATAAGTTGTTAGACTGTTAGAGTTCACAATAGCTTCCACAGTTCATATAGAGAAGCCAGATTTTAAAATTACATGAAACCAAGTATGCTATTATAATCTCAGCTTCTGTAGTATTTTCCTTTTATATATATTAAAATACAACACAAAGCAATCTGTATTACAAATAATAGTTATTTTTCCATTTTTCATACATAATAAATAACACATCAGTTTTTGTGTATAGACAATCCCTTAAGAGTCAGTGCTTGAAGATGTGACTTCCAGTACAAGTACTGTGATATAACGCCTGGGTCTTCCCTTTTTTCTTGTATTCTTTTTCAGATTTTGCCCTTTCTCTCCCCTGTACATCATTTTTTTACATACATGGTTTGCTTCATTTTACCTGCTCCTGTCCCTCTTTCTTCATTTCTTGTAGCTGTAACTTTGCCTAACTCCTTAAAAACATCTAAAGAGAGTTTTTACGTAGTCCAGAAACATACTGTGAACATGATCAGTAGCCAGTTAGTGATGTTGAAGACTGTAACAGGAGATACAAAAGCCTGTGCCTCACTCTGTTTCGCTTCGAACCCATGGAGGAGCTGTAGCTGGTGTCTAATAGTCTGTCTTGTTTGGTTGCCCTTAGTGATAGCATCAAGAAAGAAAATCTTACTGAGCAAAACTCACTCTTGGGTTTGGAAGCTGAGTTTGCCCTGCTTATCTTTCTTGAGACTCACTATCTTGATTAGGAACTAGCTAATGACGGAAAAAAATATATATATTTGATCTGTACATTTTTGTGATACTACAGGAACATTTATTAGAAGCTGAAGTAACTTCCATTCTTCTATAAAGAAAGTAGATGAAGATACTTTTTTTGACTGTCATAATAATAATTAGCTGTTTGTTTTAAAATAGTAAAATATTCTTCCAAGCTTTATCAAATACTGGTTTTCTTCTGAATTGTGAAGTTACATTTGGTTGTGTGGTGTATGACTTGGTTAATGTGGGTAGAAAGAAGAATAGCTTAGTTCTAGGAACGTGGGAGAGAAGGTTCCCGTATTCTGTAATAAAACATTTGAAAGCCACGTGGAGTGATTTTCTTTTTCCTTGGATGTTCTTTACTGCACTTTAGGAAAGAAGGTACCACAGTATTTCTTAAAAGAAAGGCAATAGTCTGAGCAACAGAAGGTAATTTTCATTAGGTTAGATCTGAGGTAAAGAAATGATCCTGCTTTGTTTTTCTATTGATTTGTTAAAGATATCGGAGAATAGCAAGCATTGTGATCTGACACTTGTAGTTTACTAGTTTACAAGTGAGTAAACTAATCACTTCAGTTGGGGTAGTATATTACTACGTAGGAAGGGTACAAGAAGGGAAGGAGAGCTCTCTGGTGTCCTCTTCGTGAACATACTGTCATAAACATCTTTCCAAATGCAGATTCTGCTCATCCTCCCCATTACTTTGGCAATATTTCATTAAATAAAATATAAGGTATGTGAGAATCATCTGGTCCTAGCAGACTAGCAGTATACAAAGTCAGTTACTAGGTGCCTAGCAGATACCTGTTTGGTACAAAGGAAAGGAGTCTGTCAGTTGAATTTTCTTTATAAGCCAGTGCAGTGCACGTTCTTAACTCTGTGTTTTTACTTTTCAAGTTAAGTTAGCTACTTGAACAGCTCTTACATAATCTTGCTAGATTCTTGGGGTTTTAATATTTGCACAATAGGAACCATAAACGTATTATGTACATACTTGGGGTAATAGAGATTAGTTTACAGAAACTTGCTTCTGAAGCAAATCACAGAGATAATTTGTTTATTCAATAAAACAATACTTTTATTACAGATTCTGGACCTACCACGATGAGCGTTTCTTATACATGTTAATGGAATATGTGCCAGGGGGAGAACTTTTTAGTTACCTGCGCAACATGGGGCGTTTCAACAACAGCACAGGACTGTTTTACTCTACAGAAATTATTTGTGCAATAGAATACCTGCACTCCAAAGAAATAGTTTACAGAGACTTAAAACCTGAAAATATATTACTAGACAAAGAAGGGCATATCAAGCTTACTGATTTTGGATTTGCTAAAAAACTGGTGGATAGGTAAGTACGTTTTTATTATGGCTTAATACAGAAAACATAATTATAGTTGAAAGAAAAAAAAATATTTCAGAGCTCCGATTTTCGTCTAATTCCCAGTGTGGTTCATACATGTCAAATCCTGTAATATAAAGGAGATGGGTTTTATTGAAATCAGTATGAGACCTTAGGTATAATTAGGAGCAGTATTACAGACAAGCTACTGTAGAAAAATGTTTTTATGTGAGTAGAGTTGTGCCTTTAGGTTTACAGCAGTCCTTTTGTTTAAAAAAAAAAAAAAGAATTTGTTAAAGTAAAATGAGAAAAAAATGAGATGTGTATATCGATACATTAAATGGGACATAATCTTCTATACAAGTTGAATTTCTATATATTTTGTAACTGCTCTGTCCTTGAGATTTCCTTTTAGAGAGATTTTGGAAATGCAGTAATAACATTTTACAAATGGATACTGTTTTTTCACTGACATGTTGCTAAAATGAAATTGCGATATCTAGATTGAAACAAATAAGGCCTGCTTCAACACCTCCACACACACACACCAAAAAAATGCTGAGAGTATTTTAGAAATCAGTTTATGTCCATTTTATTGTATGTAAGCTTTTCGGTAATGCAGAGCTTTTTCTCCTTCATTTCTTTCTCTGTTCTCGCCATTTGAACTACTCTACCAGGATTGTTGTGTTATTAAAAGGAAGCAAGAAGTTCCCTTACATTGAAAATAAGGGAAAATAAACTGGTCTGGCATGTTAGAAAAGTGCCGTGACGAGGTATGGTGCTATGCCCCAGCACCCTCTCATGAGAGAGACCAAATCCAATTGTTCTAGTTGAGATAAATGGGTGACTGTTTGAATCAAATAGATGCTCGTCCTCTTTGCTTGCCTGTTTCACCTATTTGATGCTGCTTTTGCTACAGTTCAGCATATGGGGGAAATCGACAGGCTCAAATTGAAATGAAGGTGGATCCGAGAGACCTATTCTTACTGGATCCCTTATGAAGCAAAAATCAGGACAGATCAAATCATTGTACGGTGGTCATAAAAGTTGCATCCCTGTGTTACACACTCACAGTACTGCATTGCCTCAGCATAGAAGAATGCCAGGCACTAATAAATATGCTGGTTCTGTTTACCATTGAAGTCTAACATTCTCTTTTAAATCCATGATGTTTTACTATCTGTACATTTGCTTGAATTCAGTTCCTACTGGGCAAGCAGATTGGTTTATAAATTTTAGCTTTCCTTCTTTTTTTTAATAGTTTTTAAATCAAAATGACTTTTTGCAGGAAGAGGGTGAGGCAGCTCTGATGTAAGAAAGTAGCAGGCTCTCTTTATAAGACATTTTCGTACTAATTTTTATAACTTCCTACTTCTACTAGATGTAGATGCTGCCACTTAGTGGTTATTCTTAATTTGGATTTCTGTGAATTTAAGGCACAGCAGGAGTAACCATTTATACAGGGTGATAGGTCACATTAAAGTATATTTTTCAATCTGAAAGATAAATCCGTGTAAGAGTTAATTTGTTCAAACAAATTTCAGGACATCAAATCAATGGTAGTTATCACTACCATTTCTTTATTCTTTTGCATCCCATCTTTGTGTGTGTGTCAGGTAGGGGTGTTAGTCATTTTGTGTTGAATTGAAACGTAGAATGCTACAGTAGTTTTATATTTGTAGCTGCTTTACCTCTAAATGTACAACAGATAATATAAAATTCAGAATACAGAGTTGGGAGGAACAAGGACTTTATCAGTCAGAGCATTGATAACTCAAGTAACTCAAGAGTATAGTATAACTCAAATGACCTTTCAGAGGAAAGCACAAAAGTAAAGTTCATAGAATTTTACATTTTTCATGCACAGATTACTTAAAACTTACAAAACACTCAGTGCAAAGTTATGATTTTCCCATTTTTGGTTTTTTTTCTTTTTTTGGGGGTGGGGTGGGGTGGGTAATGTTGTTCACTGTTAATTTTAGATTGCTTAAATTCCATCCCCACCTGCCCCCTCCAAAACAAACTAACTAAAAAAAAACTAATAACTTGAGACATGATTAAGCTTAAATATTTTTGGGACACTTGTTCACTCCTTAAACTGAATGTGCCTCGTGACAATTCTGCACAAAAGACTTGAATATAGAAAACAAAACAAGACACAGCAAGTCTTGTTTTTATATAACCGCCTTGTATGTCACTGTAGAAGCAAGAATGTCTTGCAGAACAAACTTTTGAGGGCTGGAAACAAAGGAATTTCCATTGAATATAATCATGAAGAAACCTCCAGAAGAGAACACCAAAAAGGACAGTGTTAATTATCTCTGGATTGTGCGTGAGAAGCTTGGTAGGGACTACAGAGGAGGAGGCTAAATAGCCTGCAACAGTAGAACACAGTAACCATCCAGATTTTTAACTTTATCAGGTAATGCTATTGACAAGTCCAACAAATGTTATTTGATAGCTTATATTTGCGACCAGAATAGATTCTTTTGTTTCATTTCCTTGTTTTAAAATTACACGCTCAACCTTATCAATTATTGCTTACCTGGATTTCAGCTCTTATGTTGAAAACCCAGAGCAGTGGAATTTTTGTAGCAGCTCAAGCAACTGCAAAGGAAACAGTGTATTTTTCTGCTTCATGATTTATCTGCAAAAGGATGATCTGCAAAAAGATGAATATGCAACAGTCATGAAATGCTGCTAATAAAAGTAATACTTAAGACAATTTGATCTTTTCTACAGAATTTACTTTTATGCATTTTTCAAAATGCTAAGTAGCTTGTTTCTTGACCAACAAAAGAGGAAATAAAAGCTGTGATCAAACGGTACAAATACAGAGCTTGACAAAGAATGTGGTCTTCCTCCAAGTTTTCGTGCATTTAGTAAGCATATTTTTTTTGATTAAATTTAAGGGAAGTAGGTGACCTGCTGGTGGTAATAACTTTGTTTTCCTGGTGCAGCTAGGGAGTTCAGGTTATATTGCCTTTTCCTCAATTTGTAGTTTTCCTTTTCCTTTAATAAAAAGATCTCATATACCTGTAACAGAGGCTCATTTTAGTTACATTGTCACCAGCCAGTTATATGGGTCCTAGGAGTCATAGTCAAGTATTAGGTAAGATTTCTGTATCTAAATGACCTTGATAAAAGGATGAAACTCACCACACACTTCACTTTTGCTGAATTTATGCCTTCATACTAATTTTGGGGAAGGAAAGAATGACTGTTGTGGGGCATTGTCCTGCCAAGTGCCTGGCTTATTTACTAAAACAAATGTGCCTGCTTTACCTGCTGTATTTGTACAGCCTTGCTTCCCAAATACAAGAGTAAAGCTGACAGCTGTTTTGTTTGCAGGGTGGGTTATGTCATCATGAATAACAGTTTGTATCATGGATTGTAATACGATGTCTTAAATTGGGGAGAGGGAGTGTTTGTCACAGTTTTGTTCTAAGAGGTACCAAAGTTTTGCTGGTTGTCTTAATTATCTAGTCATGATCTAAGCAACTGCTAGATGGCAGTAGTGTGTAAAGCAGCACTGTACATAAGAATTTTCTTGAATATGCTCCATTTGAACAATGAGTTTGTTTTCTAGCAATATAAATTATGTCACCCTTTCATGAGAAAAATTGAAGATTCATTCAATACACCAGTGAGTGTAGTTTAAAGAGCTATGGAGCATTGGAATGCACAGTATGTCAGTAACAGAGACAGTATAGCTGGAGTAATTTTGCTTTTGCCATGTTAAAACCATGCCTAAATAAATTCAACTCCATGCATTGTAAGTTTTTAAGTTTTGACTGACTATACAGATCCTCTTCTCTAAACTTTTGTACATGAATCAAGGCTGAGGGGGAAAAAAAAAAGCTCTGATTAAACCTTTTAAAAAAATAGTTCATAGTTTGATATGCCACAAATATGGATCTTGAATATGAACTTATGGTTGGGAAGTAGGTGGTTTAAGTTGAGCAGAACAGTAGAAGGAAAAACTGGAAGATGAAAGGCATGCGTATTACTTGTTAAAGGTGATTGCCATTCATGTTAATGCATTTGTTCAGGACCATGTTATCAGTTTGATGCCTTGGATATATTTGCATTGCACTCACAAATAAAACAATCAGTTTCTCTTTTTTCTCTGTAGCCTGTATTTAAAAATAAGTCAAGATCATGAAGCCAGGCAAATCCCCCACAGGTATTCTTACAAAGAGAAGTTCACATTTCTGAAAAAAAAATAGTCTCAGAATATTCTATTTCAGTTTTTAATTTATTTTTTTGTAAACATTAACTGCTTAGTTTCAATTTGTTTCATTAATTTGTAGGATATGAAATAAACATTTCAATTAAGTACCAATAAAACTTTTTTTTTTTTTATTCTGGTCTTTTAATGAGAAACCTATGAGTAAAAACAAGACAAACAATATCAAAAAAAAAAAAGGTAATATAACATTTCACACTTGCTTATCAACACTTTGTAAATCCTTTAAATAATTGAAAATATAAAACATTTACCTTATAATGGTTATTGTGAAAGTGATAATAGGTTATATCTCAATACTATGTGAAAAACATCTTACTTAATAAGAGACTGTAAAAGGAATCTTATTATTTACTGATTTAAGCTACTACTTTTTTATTCCCCCCTTCTCCCTTTACTTTTCTAAACAAAAATCTTTCCTGGTGGCCTATAATCTTGCAGCTTTCTGGGCCTGTCAGAAGTAGTCCCAGGGGTCTGTTGCTTCCAGGGTAAAAAATACTGTTGTTAGTAATTTCAAAGCTATGTATAACCTAATGTATAGAGGTTATAGCACTCAGGAAACTTCAGCGCACTGATGTCTCCTGCAGCCAAGAAGTTCTTAATTTCCGTATTTCACCTTCTGTACCAGGAGAACTGGACAGCATCACAACAGTCTTCTCAGATCTTGTTAGAGATTATGTTTCATTTGTTTTTTTTCCTCCCCCAGGACATGGACACTTTGTGGCACTCCTGAGTACCTTGCACCAGAAGTCATCCAAAGCAAAGGTCACGGAAGAGCTGTGGATTGGTGGGCCCTGGGAATTCTTATATTTGAGATGTTGTCAGGGTAAGTGGTAACAATTGCTATATGACAAGAATACTGTGTCGAAGTGTATGTGTACTGGTTCTGATTCTTTACTAGTTCTATTTGTGATACTCCGAAGAGCAAATTTCGGTGAAATTTATTATTAATGTCATCAGTTTCATTTCTGTCTCTTATGAAAGGAATCAGGAAGCTGTGTTTAAAAACAAAAACCAAACCACCACATATCAGCATTACTACTGGGATAACTGGTGGGGAGAATGTTGTTTCTGGTGTTTTGAAATTTGTTTCATAGCAGTATTCACAGAAGATACAAAATAAAACTAAATAGAGATTTTTCTGTCATTAATATACATAACTGTTTTGGACTTGAAGTGCAGCTGAAAGCAAGGTTTTCACAGCTTCCAAAGAAACGGTATATTTTCAATTTGTTTTATAGTTTCTACAACTTCTTTTCAGTGTCAGGGTACTGATCCTTGTGTGCTTGGTGCCTTCGCACATGCTGGCTGTGTGCCAGTTTGTCATTATGACCTTTCATTCTGGAACACAAGTCCTACGAGGAGCGGCTGAGGGAACTGGGGTTATTTAGTCTGGAGAACAGAAGGCTCAAGAAGACCTTATTGCTCTCTACAACTACCTGAAAGGAAGGTGTGGGGAGCTGGGGGTCAAGCCTCTTCTCACAGGTAACTAAGGATAAGACTAGAGAGAACGGCCTCAAGTTGCACCAGGGGAGGTTTAGGTTAGAAATTAAGAGACATTTCTTCTCAGAAAGAGCAGTCAGGCATTGGAATGGGTTGCCCAGGGAAGCGGTGGAGTCACCGTCCCTGGAGGTGTTCAGTGGGTGACATTGGTGGTAGGGTGATGGTTGGACCAGATGATCTTGAACGTCTTTTCCAACCTTAGTGATTCTATGATCTCCAACTGCATAGAGCGAAGTCGGAATAAAAAACATCCCTCCATGGACTTGTTCTTCCTTTTGTATATGCAGTGGCATCAGTTCAGGGTTGTGGTGTTTGGACAAGCAAGTCCTGATGGATGATTGCCTCAGAGCTCCAATCTACAGCGCAGGTTTGATGTGAAGGAGCCCACCTAACACCATCAAAACTGTATCCCATGGCAGCACTGCTGCCTGATGCTTGCTTTCTTAAAGTCCTAAAGGTTTTGCACATATGTTTGCTTAGAATCTCAAGGCAATTTCTGTGCAGAAAAAGCATAGAAAGGTACTAATAGGTTAATACTGACCCAGGCAGGGTTGTCTGACTGATCTAATAAGAAGTTGGTACTTTGTGTAGGCTGATCTGTGCAGAGGCCAGGCTGCTTCTTTCTTCCACAGCAACCTGTAAGGGTGGGAGTCTCTTGTTCCCTTCTCAGCAGGATGAAGGGAACATGAGATTCCCAGCAGCCTTTTTGCCACTAATCTTAGTACTAGACAGCAGGAAGACAAAAGCGTCTGGGACTGTAACGTTAGCGCAGGAGTTAGTCTGCCACCTGAAGTCACCGATTTCGCTTCCTGCTACAGGATTTGGTGGGACCCCTGAATATTAGCTTTCTGTTCTGTCTGTGCAGTCCCAGTGTAAGTGCAAATTGGGTGTTTTTCCTTTACGTGCCTTACTGAGGTTGGTAGGATTCTCTCTGCTACAGTAGTAATAGAAACATATTTTCCAAAGTTAACATACAGAATACAGTTGATACTCAAACAAGTTCTCATCTCTGGAGTCAGTGAGACCTCAAAACTGCACGGCACTGAAGTATGATGGTCATATACTTAACCTAAAAAAAAAGGGGGGGGGGGGGGGAGGGAGCAGCTGCAGACATTTCAGTGTAGAATCTTCTGTCCTGACATGGTATGATGAGATCTTAGTTCTCCCAACTTAATGCAAACACTTTGGCTATTGAGATTCTTAACTGATAGAGGTAAATTATGCATTTCTAAAAGGCAACTGAGATCTTACGTTGGCTGATTGAGAGAGCAGCTGTCTGCTGCAAGTGGTTTTGTAACGGCCTGCGTATCACTACAGTATTTCTGCTTTAATAAAGGTGTGTGTGTATATATGCTCTCCGTAATGATGTATATATGCTTCACTGCTTCACTTTTTTAGTGTTTGGGTGGGGCCTCTGTCAAAATCTGGTTGTTCTTAAGATTTTGGGGTTTCATGGACTGGGGCTGGGGGGAGCAGAGACTGTATTATCCATCTTTTCTTTAAGAGGGCAGGATATCATACAAGGGTTTTGCTTTTAGCATTTTACAAGCTTTTCACGGCTATTGTCAGCAGCAATGTTTTAACGCACTTTTACTTAACAACTCAAGATGTGGCTGGGTATTTACTATCAAGACTTTTAATGCAAAAACAGTCATAAGTATTTCTTTGTGTTTTTTCTTCTGTTTGTTTGGGGTTTTTTAGTTGTTTTAGTATTTTTTAATCCCTTCAAACTAAGGAAAGATTTAAGAAATGGGTGTCTTGGTTTCAGCTGGGATAGAGTTAATTTTCTTCCTAGTAGCTGGTACAGGACTGCATTTTGGATTTAGGGTGACAATAATGCTGATAACACACTGATGTAGTTGCAGAGCAGTGCTTACACAGAGGCAAGGACTTTTCAGCTTCACATGCTGCCCTGCCAGTGAGGAGGCTGGGGTGCACCAGGAGCTTGGAGGGGACACAACTGGGACAGCTGACCCAGACTGGCCAGAGGGGTATCCCATACCGTGTGGGGTCATGCTGGACAATAGAACTGGGGGGAGTTGGCTGTGGGTGGCAACTTCTCAGGGACTGCCTGGGCATCAGTTAGTGGGTGGCAAGCAATTGCAGTGTGCCTCACTTGTTTTGTGTATTCCTTTATCATAATTATTTTCCTTTCCAGTTCTGTCTTAGGTTCTTCTCAAGCTATGAGTTTTTGTTTTGTTTATTTCCTCAATTCTCTCCCCCATTCCACCGGGCGGGGGCAGGAGGAGTGAGCATATGACTGTGTGGCATTTAGCTGCCTGCCAGGTTAAACCTCAACAACAGGAAAATTATTTGAAGGTGAACAAAACCTGACTTCAAGACTAAGTTACTGACTGTAAATAAATAACTTAAAACATTTGGTAGTTATTTCCTTAAGCTACTCTCTGAACCCCAAAAGCAATTGAAAAGAATAGGGAGATGTGTGTGTAAGGAAATAGTCTATTTAAAAACAAACAAACAAAATAAAACCGCACTTTCCTGTTCTGCAGTGTATTATTTCTCTAACTTAATCCCTAGAGACCCATGGAATTCAAGTTCTGCACATTCTAGATTTAGGGCAAGGTCCCATTTAGGTTTAAGATAGCAAATATGGGAAGGGGAAAGAACAGGGAAAACTCAGGGTGAGAAGAAATCTTTCCAAAACAGATTATAACATCAGTCCTTTATTGAGTTAATCTAAGCAAACTAAACAAACTGTCAATAGAAAGAGTTGAAAAATCTGTATATCTTGAGTGATCGTGTGCTGTTACAATCTGCCATAGATTAAAATATACTTGTTAACATGCTAAATGTGTTGGATCCTGATTGTACTGTTATCAGAAACATAGCTAACTGAATTTTCTTATTTAATGAGGACTTTGTTCTGATTTCACTTCAGTAGTTATATATGTGATCTGCTGGTCTATTGTTTATGGGTAGATAATGATTTGTGTCTACAGTTTCATAGTCTCAGACCTGTATGGTTTTCCCTTGGGGTTTTGCAGCATCTCTTCTTCAGTGCTAAAAGTATCTATTAACTTTGAGACCCATGTCAATGCCATTGTTATGCATCAGTTAGCAAAAGGAATGGTTTGCAGCTGTTGTCCCATATATAGAGAATTCTTAGCTTCTTTCCAGTTTGTGGAAAAAAGGCAGCTGTTTGTATTTGCCTTGTGGTGTGAAGACAGTCTGAAACTCAAGGGGTTTTTAGTTGATTTATAGGGTAGCTTTCAGCACAATATTTGCACTGTTTTGTCAGAAATCTGTGCAATGTGTTGCAGATTGATCATTTGCACGTATTATCAAAGTCAAGTTGGTTGGTTTTTGAGTTTGAAAACCACCTAATCTTACTAAGCTAATCTTATTTTGCATACAGGTCAAATACACTTTAAGCAGTATTGACATTAAATTTTTGCATATTTAAGTGTGATTTGCTTTCTTTAAAGAATTCATTACATAGTAATTTAGGATTTTCAATGAGCAATTTTAACATATATAAATATATAAAAGCATACGTAAGTTCCTTATTCTTCTTGATTATACATCTCAATAGTATATAAAATATGCGGAGATGGGAGGAAAAAAAATCTGCATTGCACATCAGTCTGCTTACTGAAACTGTCACCTTCATGCTACGTAGTTCTGAGATCTCATTCTAATTGACTTATGCAATTAGATTTGCTAATATGCGTACCAGATACAAAACTGGAAATTGAGTCTACTATTTTTCACTGCTTTGGAGAATGTGAAGGACATAGATGTTGCACGACTAACAAAGAAATTTCACATGATAGTCTCTGGTGTGCAAAAATTTTACCCATTTTAAAAATCTATCACGTTTTCCATGTTCTTTTCTGTCAAAGCAAGAATTTATAAACACACATTTTTCCTGAGACTCTTATATTATCCAGTTTCCTTCCAGCTGAGACTATTCAGTTTTTCTTAATGAAACTCAGCTTTCTGAACAAGAGAAAAATTTGTTCAGTCTTTTCTTAACCAGATAGTTTGGTAGTTATGATTTTCTGTGCTTTGAAGTATGACCTTCTGTCTGTGAGTATATAAAAGGAAATGCTAATCCACTTGACCATCAGCTAAACAAAGAAGCACTTGGTACTTCTGAAAACATTTACATGGTAGGAATAAAGTATAGTACTTGTTGAGGAATAAGCTACTTTGAGCAACATAAAATCAAGGAAAGAATATGAAATGAAGAAATGTGTTCACCCTTGTTTGTGCTACCAGTGATTCTAAAGCACTGTACTTGTGCATTTGCACACAGTTTAGTTGTCTTAGAAAGTATTTATAAAATGTTTTCACATCTCCCTAACATTTTAAGTGTTGGACCATAGTAGTGTTTGGACCTAGTTAATATAGATGATATTCAAAATCCCATTTTCTACTTTGTAAAAGTTTTGAGACAGAAGCATACAAGGGATACTTTGGTCATGTTATGGAAGTCAAGGTGGGATTGAGATTAGTGAATGAATGGTTAGTTATTCCATTCCCCTAAAATATTTTCTATGGTAACTTCTAAAATGGTGATTCTGAAAACCTCTTGGCACTTGGTCTAAGCTGAGCATGTACTGATGTACACTCCAAGACTCTTGCAGGAATCAGAAATTTATCTCAATTCTTACTGTAGGTGTGAGACAAGAAGCAGTGTATTTGTTACCTTGTAACTTTACAGAGAACTCTTTAGAAAATAAGTGTAGAATTCTAATTGCATCTTGATGTGATGATCATTCTGGAGAGCTTATGAAATAAGTATTTTATCTGGCCCAACACAAAAAAGGTAGCTACACTTTGATAGACTTTCAGGTTCTGAACAGTTTGTCTCCTTTAAACCTTCTCTAACAAAACCTGTACTTGAATTAAAGAAGCACAATAAATAACTGCATTGGACAGTCCATTCATATGTGGGGTCTTTGACACTTTGGATGGAGGCTAGTTAATATGGGTATGTCTGTGGTTACAGTACAAGATAAAAAATGGTGGTGCTGTTTTGGAAAGTATAGCCTTGGATTTTATAGGTAAATGCAGACACATTTTTTAATTAAACACTGAAAGTTTCTTTTTTTTTGGAGTGTATTAATGTAACAAATAGCTCTCTTGTAATTCTTCATTCTTAATTCTATTTTGAATGTGTACAAAAATGTTTTCTATTTTGCAATAACAGCCTCAGTATGGTTTGATAATTTGTCAAGTTAGTATATGATTGAAGCCTTACAAAAAAAAACTGTGATCAATTATTTCTGAGGAGAATTACTATAACATCATAATGTTTGTAGGATTCTTGCAAATTCTTTTTCTAACCTCTAAAAATTTGTTGTATTAAAATAGGTTTCCTCCATTTTTTGATGACAATCCATTTGGTATATATCAGAAGATTCTTGCTGGCAAAATAGATTTCCCGAGGCATTTGGATTTATATGTAAAGTAAGTCTGCGACTCCCAACACTGTCTTTTATGTTTTGAATACTTCCTGAGCATTATTTCTGAAGGATCTTCATAGATCAGATACCAGATTCTGATTTTCTGGAACACCATGTTAGAAAATGTTTTACTTCAACTGCAAAAGCAAATGTGATCTAAAATTATGTCTGATAGATTTCAGGCTGGAGATAAAATTCAGGCTGGTTGTATCTGTCTCATACTTTTCTGTTTGAATATTAAATACTTTTCCACCTTGCACAAAGCTCTTTGATGCTAGGTTTATGTGTGGGAGGAAAAAATGAGGAGGTAATTTAGCATGAATAAAAATTAAATGGGCATGAAAAAAAATTAAAACTAAACTATTCCTTTGTATGTATAAGTACCAGTTAAATCACTTCTGACACAACTGTTTGAAGTCTTTGATACTTCTAAATTTCAATGTAAAACTGCACTTTCAATAGCAGGGCCCCAGTTTGATATGAAGTTTTAAAAATGAATAAAAAATAGACAAGCATCATATTTTTCAATCATTACAAGTACGTTGCAGATAAAATGCTTTTTTCCCCTGTTTAAAAATTCCCTAATTGAAGGTTCCATAATAGAAGTAATCGCTAGTAAATATTAGAGGCTCTGAAGTGCAGTGAAGCACTTCATGAAGTTTCTACTCAGAAGCAGAGATGACTTGAATGAGTGAAGGCTGGAAGTTATTCTTACATACCCAGCTTAATCTTTTTGAAGTGGCCTGTAGAGATGGCACTTGCTTAATGTTACCACTAGGTTGATAGATAAAATGTTGTATGGCAAATCTAATAAAATCTGTCCTATATATTCTGAACTTTCAGGAATTCTCTTGCAAACCTAATAGTCTGGGGAAGATTATTTAAGCCTCCACTGAATCATCAGGTTCACTGAATCAAGCCTATCTACATCAGATTATGATTAGCATCTGTCATCCGTGTCTGTTCTTAAAAGAGTTTTTCCTTACTATCTCTATCCTTTTTCCAATGAGGATAGTCTTGTCTGGTCTTCATAACCCAGTCTGACTTAGGAAAAAGACTGCATCTCCAGTCATATTGTGTGCATTAAAGTACAAGAGCGTGACCAGAAGGTGAACAGCTCAAATTAGGGTCTTACCACTATCAGCTTGTGAAAGCATTTAAAAGTAGAGATGTGTTAGTTTCTGCTTGGACTCAGCATTCACAGACCAACACTTAGCTCTACTATCCAGAGGACACCTTGATGCTGTAAAGATTCCTAGTTATGATAGTAGGCATATATATGCAGGCTTTGCTCTTCAGACTAGACACGACCATCAATGAATTGTAGGATACATTAATCAACGTAATTGTTGATATACCTCTTTGCTAGTTTTTCTTATCCAGATGTTCTTTCAACTTGTGCTTGGCAGTTCATTCCCATTACACTCTTGCCTTTAAGGGGTCTCGTGGGATTCTGGCTTGGACTTTCTTCTTTTAACACTTCAGTTTTGGGTGATCTCATCCATTGGCTTCACCTGCTTTCCTGCTGTGAGTTGTGAGCACAATTTGTCTCTCTTGTTCCAGCAACCGTTCTTCAACCGTTTTTGTGATTTAAAAGTTCTTTTAAATCACAATATGCAGAACTGAATAGTCTAACATCTTTGCATTGTTAGCTTAAAGCACTTGCTAAGATTATTTTCTCCTAATAAGGCAGTCTACTTTTTCCTTACAACCCTTTTGCTTTCATTCTCTTCTTCCTAACAGTTGGTATCTCAGCAAGTATGAGGACTGTCTTGTGTCCCATCTGTCACATCCATGCTGTGTTCAAAGTATTAATGCTATACAGTGTTTATAACAATTGAACTTAAACTCTCTGCTTTTAGGCAGCAAAACTGTCTGTCTTGTTGTTGAACCCTGGGAAACTTCCCTACCTCGATGTACTACAGAAATTTACTTGTTAACATTTTTCTATCCCCCCTTTTCTTCCCCATTGCCCCTCCACATGCATATTTTACATTTCAAATTTGTACCACTTCTGCTTTCCCTCTTGCTGTGTGATCACTGTCTCTTGCAGTGTTGTAAGATCTGCTGTTTCTTCTGGCCTGAGCTAGTCTCTTTTCAAATTGCTTTCTACTGTGTCTCTTTTGCTAACTTTCCTGCTATTTGATCAGATGTTTTATATAAGTCCTTTGCCCCATATACAAGTCCTTAACACACTGGACCACTAGTGCAGATCTCTGCTGAGAGCAGTTTCTGTTATGAAGATGATGATAAATTAATGAACTAGAAATTCTGAAATTAGCGTCGTCAGCAGAGTTTTGCATTACTTCACTTCCGATAAAGCTTAAGTATTAATTATGTTCCACCTATTTCTTTGTCTATTAGTGAGTTTGTGAATTATTTCTTTATATTTTTTCTTTTCTGCTTTTGTAAGCTTCTCTTTGCAAAGACAGATTTTAAAAATGCCAAATGAAACATCAGTGCTACAGCAGTTTAATGATTGCTAGCCTGGAATGGCCTTGATGTAGAATCATTCCCCACAAATATACAGCAACATATTTATTCAACTGATTTTAATGTGACAGTTCCAAAATTGTTCCAGAGAAACTACAAAGTAAAGAAGCACTCAACTATCTCTTTATTCAAGTTAATGGATATTTGTTCTATTGAATGCAGCAGATGTGTGTTTATCTTTAGTGAGAACACATATCACTGAGTTTAGCTTTGCTTTTCCAAGATGAATTTCTGATGAATGTTTTCTAGTTATACTGGAAAAGCTCCATGATTTAGCTTTGGCCATATAGGCTGTGAATCTAGTTTTGGGTTTCTGGATCCATTTTCAGTCCTACTTCAGTTGAAAAGACTGTTTATAGCCATTTTTATAGCCTTTCCAATAAGCAATAGTCTTCTTAATGAAGAACTAGAAGGAGGTATTTCCCAGAAGGTCAATATAAAAGAAGTTAGTCACATGATTTAACCTAATCCAAACATGGATTGTCTGAAATAATCATGAAGGTTTAAAAAAATGCTTTCTGCCTTGATTTCTTTATCCTCCTTGTATCTGTCAATTGAATTTTTCTCTAGTTGAGTTTTAGAACTATATCCCTGCCAAATACAACAGCTTTTGAAACAGTTCAACACATTTTCTGTGAGCTCATATGTTCGTCATGCATACAACTTGAGCGATTTCTAGGATACAAGACATAATACTGTTTTTGTTTGGGGATAGTAGGTATTATAACCAAGGGTGGAGAGGGAAAGGTGTGCCATTAATGCTTGCCTTTTTTTTTCTTGCAAATATGCTTGTTTAACCTTCTGCAGAGTTAAAAACCAGAATTAGACATACTTTCTAGATCTGCAGCATGTCATGCAGTATTTCATCTTTCAGGTCTATTTGAGGCTGTAGAAACAATGGTAGCAGCTAAACTTTTTTTTATCACATTGTTAGCTTAAGAAAGCAGAATGATACTGTGCTAAAATATATAGCAAAATAATAATTGATATAGAAGATAAATATTTGAGAAATACGAAAACGCATTTTCTCCCAACTCTAAGTAATCAAGCTCACTCAGAAAATTGTGATGCTCATTTTGATTTGTGTTGGAGTTATTTGGCGCTTAAAGTGCTTTGCTCTTAAAATGGAAGTCTTTGTGTTTCTAAACTTACTTTCATCTTTTTTAAAAGGTTGACTTAGGTTAATGTAGAATTGTTCAATAAACTAGATTCTCAGAGGAAGCTTCTTATTTTCAGTGAAATGAAAACTTACAGATCTTACTAGTTTTAGACAGATGACCAGCTCTTCCATGTTCTCTCTGAATATTTAACTGTTGCAGAATTTAGATTTGAATGTATAAAGTTGAGGGTGTGACTTTATCTATTTCATATATATTTATATATATTTTTATATATATATATATATATAAATATATGTATATATTAGAGTTGTGTTCTGCCAAATAGGTTTGAGATCCATTTTGAGATTTGGAATGCCCAGCAAAATACAAAAATACAAAGAAAGATATGGTACTACTTGGGGAGGAGGAAATAGAAAAATGTGTTATTTGTTTGAAAAAAAAACTTGAGATAATGTTGCAAGTTCCTTTTAGAACACTTTACTCCTTTTTATGATTGACTCTTAACTGTTCTGAAATACAAAATAAATGAATGCGTAAATTATACACAGTATTAACTAGCCAAAGTGAAGCATGCTTATGTTCTGTAACATCCATATGACATTCAAATACACATTACTTATATTTAACAGAGGACATGTTTTCTTTACTACAGAGACCTTATTAAGAAGCTGCTTGTGGTTGATAGGACAAGACGGTTAGGAAATATGAAGGTAAGCATAAAACGTTAGGTGTAATGCACAAGGTTGAAAGTATTCTATAGGAAAGATTTAGAATAGCTTTTGTTTTTATAAGCATGAAATTGAGATACATTTTCCCATACATGACTTCATTTGTGCAATCCTAAATGCAAACTTTAACTCCTCATTTCTGGAATTTGTACTCATAATGTTTGGATTAATTCTATTTTTCATGATAGTCTTCTCTGCCTTCCCTCCTCCCTCCCCCCCTCCCCCAACCAATTCTATTTGTTTTTGTACATTTGAAGACTTGCATTAGACTAGACACACAGTGCTATGTCCTGTTAGTCCTCCAGAGAGCCAGATAACTTCATTCTTTTTTTGGAGTTGTTTAATCCCAGAAGGAACGCTAAACAAATTAGAGGCTTGATTATTTTAAGAATATAGAAATTGTTTCTGTACCGTGATGTATAGTCGTTGTCTTGACAGTTTGTTTGTGGGGCTGCACTGGGGCAAATAACTTCCTGTTACAATTTGACTTCTGGAGGAAATAGCTTAAAAGACACAGCTATGCCCACAGGTCTCAGGTAGCATCCCAACGTACCTCAGAAATACATCTCTACCTGTGATATGCCAAGGCGACACAAAAAGCAATCTTGTGAATTCTGTGAGGTGACCTGTTGTAATACTGCTTCTAATGTCAAGAAGACAATGAGCTTACTTGATTTTGAGGCTATGTGGCAGCGGTGGTTGGTTGTGCTGTGAGAAATTAGCTGTATGTGAACTAGCTTGGGTACATTAACAGACTAGACAAAGCACCTTAAAAATTACTGTAGGTTAATACACCCTTCTAGCAGAATACATTAGTCCTGTGTTTGTTGGTTGCTGTGGTCACAATGTTGTGGATACCTAAATTAGCTGTTGTAATCTTCTAGTTGTTTAGAGACAGCTAAAATTTCCATTCCTCTGGCCAGGATTGGTCAGAAGTTTGATTTTTGTTGCAAAGCATGATTTAGGTTGCACATAGCTGAAGAAGGTAAAAGATGTAGTCACCCAGGTTCCTTGAACATGCAAGTGCAGACCCTAGAACCCACTTTCCAAAGTTCCTTTTCAGAACCTTTTTTACAGCACAAACTTACACTAATTAATAAGAAAAGCTGGAAAATAAGTATTTTCCTTCCATTTCCAAACTTTTTGCAGTATTTTTCTACTGGGAGGAGGGAGATTAACATCAGACCTTCACAAACTCAAAATTTAGGAAGTTACTGGCCGATGAAAATTCGTATCTTTTGATAGTTTCAAAGGAAAACAAACCTTGGTTTAATCAAACATGTTTGGGGGCAGGTGAGGGGGGGGTGACAGGGGATGAATGCGGCTGGTTGCCTTTGTGTTTTTTAGTCTGTGGTTATTTAAGGTATTTTTAGCTTGTTTACTATAAATGGCTAAAACGTCAAAATCAAAAATTGTTTTAATTTGAAGTGGGGTTTTGGGGCTGGGTGGCAGTGGGCCAGTATTAAGTCTGATCCTTTTCTGTAACCAAAGTTGGTTTAGAAAAAATTATATCTGGTTGGACATTTTCTGATGAAACATTCAATGAGAGAGAAATTACTCTCCGTATTGCCTTTTTGGATAGGTGCACGGATAGTCCCAACCCATGTAAAACTGAAAAACAAAATAAAAATAAACAACAACAAGAAAAAGTACAATATTTTTTGTTCCATGGGGTTGGATGTGGTGGTAGCTTGAATGCTGTGCATTAAAATTGTGACAAGGCCTGAGACAGAGAACCTGCAGTTTTTCCCTAGTGCTTAGATCCTTGAGAATGAGTATGTGCTTGAACAATGTTTTATCTTGAAAAACAGATGATGTTTTTGCTCTTTTTGTACAAAATCAAGTTAGCCAAGAGAAAGTAATCATTACAAGACAATAAGGCCTTTAACTGTTTATCTAAAATGAAAACAAATGGCTTTATATGTGTACTTTTACAGCAGTATTTAGAATCTCTTGTTTTCAGCACTAAACATCTGTAATATTTGATAGAAGTATTTCCTGGCCTTGACGTTTACTTTGCACACCATCAACCCACGGTTATTTTCTTGATTAATGTAAAAAATAATTCTTACTCTAGAAAATGTGTCTGACTAAAAGACATTCTCTAAAACACATGAGAAAACAAGTAAATAGAACTGCAGCGAATGGTTTTGTAGGTATTTAATGGCTAATCTTCATCCCCCTTGTGTCAGAAAAATGCTGAAAGAAAAAAAAAAGACTATTGCTGGAACTCAGGATCTGTTAGGGAAGTAACACTAAATTTATCCTGTAGACTCTTTTTATTGATTATCACCTGAGAAAAAAAAGAGATAAAGTTAAATGAGCCATTAGCCTGTTTTGATGCCGCAGTTCTTAGGATGAAATGCATGTCTTGGCATACATATAACTTATTAAATGGTTGGGTTGTTTGTTTTTTTTCTTAAAGAATGGAGCAGATGATGTGAAGAGACATCGATGGTTCAGGTCTATAGACTGGGATGCTGTACCTCAAAGGAGACTAAAGGTACATTCTGCAAAATACTGGACAGGACATGACAACAAGAAATTGTTCATTTAAACTATTCTGTTGAGGATTTGTTGCTCTGTGTGTGTTCACATGCATGCGTGAGCAGTATATGCCCACATCAATAATTATATGCGTTTTTGTCCTTTTACAGTACAGAATGATATTATTTGATTGTCTATTTGCAATTTGTCTATGATACTCTTACAGGTAGCAAGGTAGAAAAACCCTAGTTTGTTCTGCTCAAGTAAGTTGATTAGCATTACATACAATGAGCTTTAATCTTCAGTTGTAGGGTTTTGTATGTAATTGCTGTTGTAGGGAATGAGGGGTTGTTGTTGTTTCTTTTTCTTCAGTGTATATATGTGGAAATATTCTACTCTGAGTTTTATTTTTTTCTGCCAAGTTCAACTCAGGTAAATGCTTTAATAAAATGTAAAGCATATGGGAGTAGGAGGAAGAGAGAAGGTGAGAGAGAAGGATTTATGAATGTAATTCTAACATACTTTTTAACAGCACTGAATTCTAGTGTTATATGAGGGCAGATGTTTGCAAAAGCTATCAACACTGTAAAAATGCTTTTTAAAGATCTTTGGAAGTAAAACTGCCTTCCTTCTTTCCTTCCTCAAATTTCTGACTAGTACGGTTTCTTATAGCAGTGATTTTTAGTAATATAGGTTGCCATATACAGTCAGTGCAGTACTGATTACATGTTTGGTTTTACTTTTCTTTGCATGAGTTTCTTAGAATGAATTTCTGGGTAGCTATTTTAAATTGTGTTTGTGGACAATAGTTTAGAGGTGAAAATGTTCTTGATGTATTCTTGTAGACAACATCCTAAAGTAACACTGTAGCTGATTTTTTCTTTTCTTTTTTATGTTGGGATTGCTATATCCAGTTGATGTTTTACCTAGTGGCATTGTAATTAAGACACAATTTTCAAATTATTTACTGTAAATTCTGGTCATGAAAAACTGCAAAGAACACAAATCGTGAGATCATATGTTTATAAGTATTTCAACTCTGAAGTTTACGACAATCTACTCTATTACTAAATAGATAGCAAACAAATAGTATTAAAAACCAGAATGTTATTCTTGGATACAAACACCCGTTGTGCAAAATTTTTATTTTAAAAAAGTCACTGTAGCATTCAGATTATGAATTCAAAATGTTGTTTCTTATTCTTTGTGATGATTGAATTAAACTGTTAGAAGTTGAGATGCTGTTGAATTATACTTCAGATCAAAGACATAAATTGGCTCAGAAATTTACTTTGTTATTGTTAGAGGCAGAGTCAGTTTTCAAAATCTTAGTCTATTACATACTGATGAAAAGATGGAAAATATGAAATAATGGATACGGTGCTCCACTTTCTCTCTTAAAAAGTCTGAATTGTCCTATTGTACAGATGAAACATTGATTCACAGTCCTGATAAGATCTCAAACGTCAGTATTAGGCAAATAACGTTGAAGGCTAGGAGAGAGGAGAGAAAATAATTCTGTCAGTCTTAATTTCTCTCTCTCTTTTTCTGTACCACTTCACAAAACTTGTTTTCTTGTCAGTATGCTTACAGAGAGGCAGGAATATCAGGCATCCTCTGTGGTGAAGCAGATATCTCTGAGTTTTCTTGAAGATCCATTCTCTATAGGCCTTGAGGTTCTTTGGCTTTTTGGAAAGCAAGAATCAGACTGAAGTGGATTTAGGCCAGGCTACATCTTCCCGTTACTTTAGAAATAGCATTTCTGAAGTCTTCTGTCAGTTTGGGTAGTTGTCCCAGCGTAGGAACCTTTGAAAATACATTTTCAAGTTGTTTTTGCAGTTGCACGTATCAAAAATGTTTGGGTACGCTGGAGGATTGTGGTTATGAAGGATTAGGATCTGGAGCACTGTCCTGAGTACCCCTGGTTCATATCGTCTCTCTGGAACTGCTTAAACACGAGTAGAAGCTGAGCTTCTGGAACAGAGCAGATTCTGCCCATCTTCTTAAGTATCTGTGCAGTATGTTGTGGCTGCCATGTTGCCAAAACAGGGCTTTGCTTTTGGTTGAAGCTTGGTCATTACTGTCTGTAAGGACCCTTTCTTTCCATTTGGAAACCTGCTAATGGCATTGTTTCAAACTAAGAAGACAAAAAAATCAGATTAGATCTTAGAGACGGAAGACTGGAAGACAGGCTTTTGAGAAAATGGAGAATATTGTTTTGCTTTGTTTTGTAGTTTTTCCTGTCATGTAACTTTCCTTGGCCAGTTTGGTGGTTGTCCTTAAGGTGTTCTCAACCTAGAGTGGTTTGTTCGGCTTATGATGATATTTAAGCTTTCCATGTCACTGAGAAGGGGATAGAAAGCTGAAGGTCTCTTGAAAGAAGAAAAGTTTTTTATCCTACGGTAAATCCTCTAATTGATTAAGTGTCCTGGAGAGGTGGTTTATCTCCTTCCTGTGGCCAGAGAGTCAGAGTAGTCTTGATGCTAGATAGAAGACAAGGCACTAGAGGTACAGTGAACCTGGTGGGCAATACTACAGCTGAAGCTGAAGCAAGCAATGCTAGAAGTCCAAAGGATCCTCTGAGGAAAGAGATAGAAACAGTTATTTCCCTTGGCACTTCCAGTTTTCTTAAAAAGATCCATTTGAATTAAGATGCTTTTACAGACATCCTTGTGAAATAACTTTTTTTTACAGTGCAGCACTTTCTTTACATGCTTTGATTTACTGCTAGGCTAGGAAAAAGCACATTAGGTAGTGTGAGGCAAGCACAAGTGAGTCATTTCAGCCTCTTTCAAAGCAATCAGCCTGTTTGAAAGCAATGAAGAGAAGAGGAGGCTTTCTCTTTCAATTACAAAGCAATTACCCTCACTGCTATCATGACCCTTCTTTAGTTGAGAAGGATGTGATGGTGATTAAGCTCCTTGCTAGCTGATCAGAGAGGTAAGGAGTGAGGAAAGAAAGTGGCAGATTATGCTGTAAGAGAATGTGCCTGGAAGCTTAATTGCAATAATATTTTGAAGTAGTCAATTTCCATTTCCAAAGCAGCTAGAGCTTGAGTGCTAAATAAATAAATAAGTATCTGCATTATAAGTGTCCTTTAACCACAGTATTTAACTGCAGATAAAGCTTTGGAACCTGACTGTGTTGCTGTAAGCTTTTCTCTCTCACACCAATCAATATTGGTGAAAGAGAAGAACTTCTATCAGTATGTACACCACCCCTACCACCACCACCACCCATTCTTTTTCTTAGTTCTTTACAGAACATCTGCTTTAATGTGATGGAGTGTGGCTGATTGAGAAACCGTACTAAATTCTTTTTGCGCTTTTTCTGACTAGCCTCCTATAGTGCCGAAAGTATCTAATGATGGAGATACTTCCAATTTTGAAGCTTATCCTGAAGATGACTGGAATAAAATGCCTCCAGTACCCCCTAAAGATCTAGAAATTTTCAAGAACTTCTGAATGCTACATATGCACTGGACGAGGTATGTCCAAATGTCAGGAGCTTGCTTCAAAACGTTGCAAGTCTGTGAGTGAGAGCCTTGTACAGGAATTACATCTTCTGATTAATAATAGTGATTAATGCTTTCATACAGCTCTTAAAACCAATATGAATTGGCCATAGTAATAGACGATATAAAGTAAACTTGAAATAATATGTTGTAAAGCAAGCCTGCCCAATGATAGAGATAATTTATATCATAGGCTTTGCTGTTTCTATAGTGATAGTGATCCACTTACAGATATTTTTTGAAGTCCTTTCATCCTTAAAATTTTTTCAATAGCTTGTTAAAAGCAGATATCTAGATTGATTTGGCACATAACAGTCACGTTCATTTCTTGATTGCGAGATTTTTGTATTAAGAGTGAAGACTTTAATTTGACAACCTTGTTCCTCAGAATAATTTTATACCCTGGATTCTGTCTTACAGCAATGAAAGACTGATAATTTACATTCAATTCACATGCACTGTGTTGTGTTTTATATTTTTTTCACCTCTTTTTCTCTTAGAAACTGGAAGGAAACTGAAGCGAAGAGTAAGTCTGAAGAAAAATGGATTTCATATTTCAATGAAGACCACCTTTGTGAATGAGAACGATACTGCATTCAGATGTGAATATGAGAATATCTTAAATATCTAAGGAATTGGAGGCAGGCAAGAATAATTTTTAGCTGTAAACATTCGGCATTAGTTTAGTAAATTGTAATGTTGATAGTCTGCTCTGAAGTAGACTGACTAAAATGGTATATTAGGATTTTTTTTTTAAGTTATGGTTTAGTTAAGTTTCCTGCTATTCCCAGATCCTTTTTGCATAGTTAACTCATAGACTTAATTTTATAAGTTTATACTAAACTTATGTAATTAAAAGCACAAATTAGTGTATATGTATATAATGAATACAATACAACTAAAGCACAGGAACTGTGCAAAGATGTAAATTTTTGTATTTTTCAGAGTCTACAATTTTTATTTTTCAAATAATGTTTTTCAAGAAGTTCTCTAGGGATAAAAATCTTAAAAGGAAAAATGAGTTTTTCATCATCTTATATACATTTTATAATTCTTTGTAAAAAATAAAATAAAAATAATTAAGTTTTAAATAAGATTTGTACCTAAAAATTCCAATGCCTCACACTTGCAACCATAGTACTTGAAAGCAGAAAGACAAGGGCATGTTTTATTGTTGATTAAGATACATCTTAATGGCTAATCAATGAAGTTCTGTTACAGTGATGTCTCTATAAACCAGGATATTGAGTGAAGTAGACTGTCTGGAAAAGTAATTCCTCACATAACAACTATCTGTAAACATGCAATTCAGTGCATATTCATAAAAGGGCTCTCACTGGCTTTTAAGGGGTTGTGTTCTCTCAAGCTTGTTGTCGTCTTCACATGTAAAGCATGAGCCATAACAGACCTTTTCCATTATTGACATGCTTGTTGAATGCTTGGGACTTCTGAATATAAGAGGTAACACTAAATATATATTACAGCCTGAATTTTCTGCTTCTGCTTTTGGAAATGTCCTAAAGTCTCCACTGCCAGGAATTCCACATGTACAGAGTTCAAACCTTAGACATAAGGAATCTTTTTTTTATACTTTACTAACAGCTTTCTAGCAGATTAAATACACTGTATTTAGGAAGTATTTGCAATACTGCTTCATTTTAAGTAGCACCAAGTAACAGTATGTGCATCTGTATGTATCTGTGTATACGAATACGTGTAAACATGAAGGTAAATTGTATACAATTCAAGATTTTTTCATATTTCATATCATGATTCTTGTTTTAATGCAGGGAAATTGATTTTGAAGTGCTTTGATTTCAAAAAGTAAATGCATTAGATGTTGTATTTTTATCTGACTTTTAGGAAAGCTACAATGCTTAGATCTTTCTTTTTTTCCCCCAGAACTCATCAGCTCACTGGAGTTTTACAACTGTGACTAAGAGCTCTACATAAAACTACTTAATTAGATGACACAGACAGTTTCTCCTATAAACAGTTTTCTATATTTATCCAAAATGCCATAAGAAATGTAGGCCAAAGATTAATTTTTCTGAGCGAAATTCTGAATGCTTATAAAGAAGGCATTTTACTAATAGCTGATAAAATTAACGTGTTTATAACTTTACGACAGATATACAGCTGGGGTCTCATGATGGAAAAGTTACCTCCAGTTTCTTTTGTTTAAGAAAGTCTTTCTTTAAACAGTGCAGAGGTGTAGTAAAATAGTAGATGTACTTTGAGAGCTTACAACTTCTAGCGTATTAGATCTATTTCTTTATCAAATTTAACCTTTTAAAGAGACTGTATAACTGGCAAAAATGTACAATATGTAACAAAATTGTGCTACTTCAGAGCAGTAGCTCTGGAACATTACAGAGTCATCCTGATGTTATGAAGTGTCACAAGTTGATGGCCCCAGCTGACGATCAGTGAAAGCTGTGTAGTTATATATAATAAAATACAGGAAAATCCATAGAAAATTATACTTATAACATGGTAAAATTACCTTGTTCTCCCGAGAAATGAATCTGGTCTATTTTATTTGTATCTGTGGAGTTAGTTATTCCAAACCAGTTGGAGGAACTGAAGTATGTAAAAACAGCTTACATTGTCTAAGAGAAGAAAGCACAGTTTTGTGGGTTTTTTTGTTTGTTTGTTTTTAAGTGTAAGCTTTCAGTATTTTATGGAATTTGAGTACTACAAAAGCAGCTTTTTATTTAAAAACATATGTACTGCAACAACCAAGTGTCCTAAATATGAGGGTTTTGCTTTGTTTTGTTTTTCAAATTTAAAAACTGCACTGAGTTTAGGTCTTCAAAGCTGAGGAAATGAAGTTGCATTTGATTAATGTGCTACATTGGTGGTCAGAAGTTTTGAGTGTTTGAACAACAGAAAATAGTACATCTTCTTTCTACAACTCTTATCCATTGCTGGCAGTGGATGCACTCGCTATGATAGAGACTAAAGAATCAAGTAAAATCTTCTTAATAATGCTAATCTGTTGACTTCACATTATTTTCAGAGCCATGTGTACATATGCCTAATTACTGACCTCGTCAACATGCTTTCTAGTACAAAACTCCTTTCAATTTTTTTAAATTAAAATAATAAGAAACCTTGTTTTTGAAATGTTATCTTAAATGATCAGTTTTCTCTATAATCTTGAAATTAATGAGCTGTTATTACCTTCCCATTTTATTTATTTGCACAAGTGAGTTGGTTTTATTTTTAAGTCTTTGCTGGGACTTCAAGGACCACTAACATAGTTCTGTCTGAGTGCTCAAGTAGAAGTTCCCAAATACACACTGCACTAAGGACTCTGGTTTTATTTTTTTTTTTAAGCAAGCTAGAACACTTTTTATTTTCCATTGAAGTTTCTGTTCTCTGAAATTCATTTTATTATGATTGCTTCTGTTAACATGTGTTTTTGCATATAGACTTTTGCGTAAGGACTTTTTTTTTTTTGCAAGAGCCCATAGGCCTTTCATATTCTGCTTTGGTGAACGAGAATGTTAAACATTAAAAAAGCAATCTTTATTTTTGAGTTTTTTATATAAATATATTTTTAATTGCCCAATTCGAGGTTTTAAGTGATAAATGTGCATTGTAAACTTAATTGCCTTGTAACCAAATGATGAAAATGCTTCATGATTTAAATGGAGAACATGCTGTAGATTTTCCTGTATATTAGCTTGATCAATGAATATGTGTGCTACTGAGCTTTAACTAATGTGATCTTCCACTGTAGAAAAGTCATTGTTAATTGATCAAAATATAGGTACTGAACTATGTTTAAATGGATCAACAGGGATTTCGCAGGTTTGATAGCAATTAAGATATGGCTGTTCCTCAGCCCATCTGCTTACCATTCAGAAGAGGTGTGATGCAGTGCTTCCTATGCTATAGAGTTATTTTTCAGCTTTCAATGACTGTAGCATGACTTCTTTTTGTACTGTACTGTGTACAGACTTCCCATGTTTTGCACTTTTCTATGGCAAACCTGACTGCTTTATAAATACTCTGTTGTGGTAGAAAGTAGTGGTAATGATAGCAGGCATTTGTGTACTACATAACCAGTTTGAAACGCTAGACTTGCGAGGTTAACTTGGACTAATGTTGTATGTTGCTGGTTGCTTGTTGTAGCTCACATGTATAAGTACTGTTCAAAGTTATAAAGTCAGCCCTCATTGCACAATGAAAATCACTGTGATCTGTACATAAACCCTAGTAAAATTTTATTGCTGTTTAATTTATGTAATATCTGTTAAATCTGGATTCATTTAATAAACCTTTATAACTTTTTAAATGTTTAAACCTAGTTTGCTTCCGTTTATGGTGGGAGGAGGTACAGGTTCTTCATCCAAAAATTGATGAAAGGGAGAGGAGTAGAAAAACAATTGTTCCTTCTTCTCAGGAGTTAAATCTTTCCAGAGCAAGACACAAGTGGTGGAAAATACTTCAGTTGGCATAGAAGTAGTACCAAGAAGTACATTTTCCAGTTAATTTCAGGTAGTGATCTGATACTGAAAAGCGTTGACTTGGACTTCTCATTAAACTGTGATTAAATGACCCTAGCTGCTTTGACATTTTCACAACTTAATGACCTGAACGCTGTCCGGAACACTCATTTCAATCTTTGCAATCATTTCTTAACACCAAAAATATTCTTATGATGTCAGGCACACTAAACTAAATCTTTTTTTCCATCTTTATCAAGAACTTCAAAAGTCTGCTTTTACCAAAAAAATATTTAGCTGTTGGTTTTAAATTACTTCTGCTGGTCCAGTTGTATTTTATTTCTTACCCACTAGATAGGTTAATCTTGCAGTGGTAAATATGTAGGTATAGAACTGACTGGATACAGTAGGGATGAGTTTAAGGGGTTTTTAACAGTTTTGTACTTTATTTCTGCCTGGCTTAAATCTATATTGTGTGCATTGGCATTTTTCTCTCATTAAGCACTGTCATGTGCTTTTAAAAACTGGTAATGGAAAGCGAAGAACACCGCAATAAGCCCTGGCAAGCTTTTAGTCATGTCTTAGACATGAATCAAAAAACTGCTCAGTTAAAACATACCCAGGACACTTGCTAACATTCAAGAATTTTGTATTTGTAAAGAATTTGGTTTGGCATCTATTTCTTACCCCAGCCGTTTGTCATGTGGTAGAGTTTTTGTTCGTTTACTTTAAGCTGAGTACTGTATGTTTTTTGGATTTACCTGTGACTCAGAATCTTCTCCAACAAAGGTCATTTTCAATATGTTTTTTCACTAATGAAGGGCAGGTAAGTTTTGCTGGTCTATTTTTGTTTTCCTGGATCATATTCTTGTAGTATTACTCGCTGACCCCAAATCCATCTCATTTGCATGATTCATTAACCTTTTTTTTACTGTAAAAAGAAATGCTGAAACAGTCTGACAAGAATCCTCTATTCTATGACGTGCTAAATAATTCAGTGTTAGCCCCACATCTTAGCTCTCGATTTCACTGTTAAGTAGTAACAGTATAATAAGAAGTGGTTGAAAGCAACTGTCACTTTGGCAGCTCTGAATCTTGCCCAGTGGTTTGTGAATCTGTATATATTCAGATATCAAACTCTTCCATCTGTGAACTCTTGCCTTCAGACTTTCAAGCTGCTTTTCACAGGGATAGTAAAAAGCATGTCTCAGTAGAAATCTATAGCTTTCACTTCTCTCTTCTACTTCTTTCTACCTACTCTCCAAAATATACTGCATGTGAATCCATGTCAATCTTCATATTTATCCTGTAAACCAGGAATATTGTAAAGCTTCATCAAGCTGAATTGTGGTTTTTTTTTTTTTCAGCTTACCCAAATATTTTTCTACTTCTCTCCAGGAAAATTCTAAACTGTGACAACAGGAAACTTCAGTAGTAAGTAGGGTGGAAAATCAGCGTGAGGGGCACTTCACTAACAAATGTTTATGTGATTGGACTGGAAAGGGAGGAGTCTATACTGGAAAGTTGCGTTCTTAGAAGTACGTGGAATCTCTAGTATGAGCAATAGAATCATAGAGTATCCTGAGTTGGAAGGGACCTACAAGGATCATTGAGTCCAACTCCTGGCACCACACAGGTCTACCCCAAAATTCAGACCATATGACTAAGAGCACAGTCCAAACACTACTTAAGCTCTGGCAGGCTTGGTGCCATGACTGCGTCCCTGGGGAACCTGTTCCAGTGTGTGACAACCCTCTCAGTGAAAAACCTCTTCCTGATATCCAGCCGGAACCTCCCCTGTCACAGCTTGACACCATTCCCTTGGGTCCTAGACTTACCTCAAATCTTAGTCCTGAATTTTACTGTTGTTTAGCTGGATAGGTCAGGAGTAAAAACAGATGCTGTGATTCTTGAGTTTTTTGTTTTCCCAATTAATAACTATTATGTGCATGGCTTTTTTTTTTTCTTACCATCTTTCAGATTTATGAAAAAAAAAAATCACAAAGACATTACCAACTGTAACAATAGTTAAAGCTGGCCAAGAGTGACGTTTGAGAACCCTGTCCACCATCACTCCCCACATCCTCCTTGGAGTGTGAAACCTGTTTACTGCAAGTTGCAGTTAGGGTTTGGCATGCAGAATAGGAATGCACAATAAGATTAAGCTTCAGTATCGTAGTTCTAGAGAATCTCTCCAACTTCTTGCAAATTTTCCTTAAAGCAAAGGTGTACTTGCTAAAGCATGCATTTTTAGAAATGTTAATTATATCTAGCGACAAGGTATGGAAAGTATTGCTTTCTTTTATTTGAATTTTGCATCACAGAATCACAGTTTGGTTGAGGTTATAAGACACCACTGGAGACTGTCTGGTCCCTCCCCTGCTCAGTCAGGGACTCCTAGGGCTGATGGCCCAGGACCATGTCCAGGTGGCTTTGGAAGATTTTCAAGGAGGCTCTACACCCTCTCTGGGCAACCAGTGCTCCGTCATCTGCACAGTAAAGAAGTGCTTCCCGATCTTCTGGTTTGTGCCCCTTGCCTTTTGTCCTGTCACTGGGCACCACTGAAAAGATCCTGGCTCCATCTTCTTTGCAACCTCCCTTCACATATTTATACATATTGATAAGATCCCTCTGGGCCTCCTCTTCTTCAGGCTGAACAGTCCCAGCTCTCAGCCTTTCCCTGTCCTTTGATCGTCTTTGTGGCCCTTAGCTTGACTCTCTCTGGTATGTCCATATCTCTCTTGTACTGTGGGGAGTCTAGAGCTGGGCACAGTGCTCCAGGAGTGGCTTCACCGGTGCTGAGGTAAGGGGAAGGATCACCTCCTTTGTTCTCCTGGCAATGCTTTCCTTAATGCAGCCCAGGACACTGTTAGCCTGCTTTGTGTCCACCAGGAATGTGCACTTCTCAACAACCTCTATCCTGAAGTCTCTGAGAAACTCACCAGCTCTTTTCTTCAGCAGCTCACAAACCATAGGACTGTTTCCCACCCTGTTCCGCTCATCATATTACATACATCTAGCTCATCTGCTTCTTCTCTTCCCCTCAGTAGGAGTCCCAAAAGCCCCCAGAGCAACCTTCCTCACACCCTTCAGTCAACCTAGACACCTTGAGCGCCACCCCTCTCACCAAGGGCGCTCTTTTACTGATGAGTCTCAAGCACTACAGAGATCCTCCAAACGTTACTTCCGTAGGATCCCAAACCCTTGCATTCCCCTAGCCCACCGCAAGGCAGCCCCAGCCCAACTCAAGCCATCCTTAGAGTCCCAAGTCTTCCTCATTCCCTCCCCCTACAATCCTCCAGTGGTCCACGAAACTCCCAAATCTTACTTCCCTCCCAAGGGATCCCAAATACATGAAGCCCCAGCTCATCCCCCACCTTTAGAGCTCCTTAGCTCCCTCACCTTCCACTCAACACCCTCCAGCACTCCAAGAGACCCCCAAACCTTACTTCCATCCCACAGGCTCCCCTGATCAGCCCAGGCATCCCCCAGCCAGCTGCAAATCCCTCTGCCCCCCCCACGTCCCTCGGGCATTCCAAGAACCCCCCCCCCCATACCATACATCTGTGCCACAGCACCTCTCCTGTTCATCCCTCAGCATACCCCCACATCCATCAGGGTCCCACCTTACCCCCATCTCTCCCTGCACAGTCCTCAACCACCACAGACACTCACGTCAGTGCCCAGCCCTGCCACCCCTATCCACAGGCACCCAGCACAGGATGGAGGAGGAGGAAGAGAAGCGCCCTGAGTCCCCTCACTGCTGCTAATATGTAGTCGTGCCAACATGGCCTGCCTGCTGTAATGACACTCTCACTATTGTGAGTGTCAAAAAGAAAAAATCCTCTCCCCTCTTTATGGTACAACCATGTCAGCTGCTGTCTTAAAAACATGATGTAGCAGTCTCATTGGTTAGAAGTGGTAACTGTAATTTTTAAATTTTAAAACCTGAATATAATTATACTTTGTGTGAAGTGGGTAATCAAAAAAAAAAAAAAAAAAAAAGAAAAGTCTTAGATTGACATGGAGCAATTATACCAGTTTGGGCTGCTTCTGTGTGATTTGCTGTGCTTTTTTCAGTGACAGAGAGTTGTGGCTGTTGAGAGCAAGCACCTTTTGCTGAACCTGTAACTTAGGACCACAGGCCGTTGCAGTTTCCGAGGGAAATCCCAAAACTGCTGTGTAACCTGCTGCTGTAAGCACCAAAAATGCAGAGATCTTTTATTTCTATTGTGTGAAGCTCTAAGGCACTGTAGAAATGCTCTGTCTCTACTGCACTGATTCACTTAGCTTATCAGGGTATATCACAGGAATTTTTGTAAAGCGTAGTCAGTTTCAGCTTAAACAACTAACCAAGCAGATCTTTGATTTGTTCCTTCTTGTCTCCAGCACATTGTCCATACTGTGTTTTTTGATAATGAAGAAAAAATGGAAGAGAGAGCTATTTTGGAAAACCAAGAAAGCTTGAATCGGATTTACATTCAAGAAATAATTGTGCCTGAATAGTCTTTGTTTGTACATGTGCTATTTGCTCTATCATTAAAGGCTGTAGAGAAAATAATGCCTGCTCTAGCCTCTTTGCTGCTCTTTGTGGTGGCTGCCAAGCTGTAAAATCTGCCCTCCTTCCCAATACTGTGTAAAATGAGAGAGCTTCAGAAGCCAGAGTTTATTTCAGTTCTAGCCATTAATTAGTCTAGATTAGAAAATACTTGAGACTAAAACCCCTGAGTCAGAGAAGGAGAAAAATGCTTTACAGCCATCATCTTCACTTCTGTGCAAGCACAAGCTGTGCATAGGAGAGCGCTATGCTTCAAATGCTGCTCCTCGTGTCAATCACTTGAAGAAAACAGCACCTTGCTCAAGTGTGCAGTGTGTCAGCCTTGAGATCCTTGTCCTGCTCAGACTCTTATCATAAGCCTTCTCATTGTGCAGGACCAAATCTGTTCTCTTTCAGCAGCTTTAAGTGTGTGACCAAACAGTACAGCAAATATTAAGATTGGACTTTAGAACGACTCGGCTTTTCCACGGCAGCTTTCAAGTCCACTTTTCTTAGGAATTTAAGCATTAACTCAGTTTTTGAGTTAGGTTTGGTAAGACAAGATTCTCAGCCATTTAATGCTTCTTAAGTTTGGTGAAGTGTTATAAATAAGCGTTTCAAATTGTGTGTGTAATACATAATACTTTCTCTGACCTGATTTTAATTTCTCAATTAAAAAGAAATTTCAATTTTATCTAGGAGCATCTTGTAATTGATATATTTGTAAAAATATTTAACTGAAATAGGGGTGCTAGACTTTATTAATAGAGTAAAACCTTCATAAGTGGCACCTTTCATTTCTACTGATTAATAGGGTTTGTTTGTTTTTGAGATGTGCTGATTAAATTACTCAATTTTCCATTCTTATTCTTTGGTCAAGCTTTTACCCAACTTAGTCACACATTTTGGAGGGAAAAGAAAAAAAAAGATGGTAAATATTTACTGGTAAATAAATAGGAGCATGTAAATTGTTTTGTCCTTTGTGTTAATAAAATTTAGCTGGCTGTATATAGTTAAATGCATTATTGAGGAACCACAACGTTTGTTCCACATTAATGCATTTGTGGTTTGCTGTGTATGATGGTTATATATATATGTGTGTGTGCGTGTGTTTTGTTTTTGTTTTGTTTGTTTTTTTGTTTTTTTTTTTAATTAGCCTCTCTTTTGAAACAGTGCTGCACTCCTGTGCCATGACACTCGCTTCTTCCTGCCAGTCTGTCATCATGCATGTAGCAGTAATAAGTCAGCCAGTTAACACAAGTGATCTATGAGAAATATTTCCCTGCTGTGAGCTGAACAGTGGATGAAAAACACTAGGTCTGCTTATTTGAGCTAAAAATGAATTACAACAACTGAGAGTAACTGTCCTTTTTCTTTTCTCTGCAAGTATTTGCCACTAGAAAGCAAGACTTGCAAAATGCTGTGAAGTAACACAAAATTCAAATAGCACACTCTGAACCCATTTTAATATCTTGACATGAAGGGCCTGTGACTCATGTAATCCCCAGCAAAACTTTGGTGATGCAGGAAGGAAAGTTTGGTGATGGATCACTTGAGTAAGCATTGTGAGGGTACAGGTCTTTTTAATTTCACTTCCTGGCTGCTGAGGAAGGGAGATTTTTTTTTTTTCTTTCAAGGTAGGCCATCCATACATGAGTGGCCATTACTCTTTAGTCAGGTTTTCTTGTTGACCCCTGATTTTGAGATAATGTATTCTTGGATTGTGAACATGTGTGTGAAGTCTGGAGACTCTGTAGATTGTCCCTGTAATTAACTATTTTAGATTTTATTTATACAGCTGGTGATGATTAACATGCAAAATATGACAGGTTTGAAATTAATGTGTTAATTTTTTAAAATTTTAGTGCTTTACTACATTGACTTGGCAATTGAATAAAGAAATTCTGTGAATTCAGTTTAAGAATAAGATATTTTAAAATAACAAATCTTTTGACGTAAAATATTTTAATTTTGAAAATAGGGTAATACTATCCGAACAAATAAATATCAGGAAGGTGGGCTGTTTTAAATTCTTCATCTGGGGATTAAAACTGGCAAGTACTGAATAAGAATAAAAAGAGAGGAAGTTGGAAACTATTCCTCTCTTCCACCCACCCGTCAAAACTTATGTAATAGAGAAAAAGTAGCTAGAGCACCAGCTGTATGTCTGTCTGACAGTGAAGATGAGATATCTATAAGGCATTTCTCGAAACTTCAGTCCAGGTCATAGTGAGTGATCCTTAAGTTTTCCTTCCTCTGTTGCTGTACTAGACAGATCTTACTGGTGTGCTCTCAAAAAAAAAAAAAAAAAAAGTGACATGTTGGGGTTTTCATTTTTCCTATGCCACAATTTGGGGGTCAGTTATTTCTGAAAAGGAATTGTGAGTTGTTGTCATTCATCAGTACTCTTAACTCTACCTTTCATATCACATTGAAGTGCAAGTCTTTGACAGAAGTCTAAAAACCTGGTTTATTCCCCCCAAAAGAAGTGTTTAACTAGGCGGAAAAGGAACAGCTGAGTTAATAGTGTATCTTTTCTATCTACATTCAAAATTAGTAAGTATTTTTATGAAATATATTAACTTGCATGAAGTTTGAAATGTCACATTTTTTAAGCAACAGATGTGTTAAAGTTATAAAATAGTGGGCTTTTTTTGGTGCTTTTGTTCCTGGATGTGTATTAAGCAAGAAAGATGTCAAAGAGTAAATCTTCCAGTATAAGCAAATTTTCAGCAGAGTAGATGTCTTTGCATGGGTAACGAGTTCAGCAGCTGAACCCAGGGATGCACAGAGTAAAATGGCTTCACACAAATGATAACCTATCATCCTGGGAAACAAACTTCCATTGGGCTTGTGGTGGTAGGCAACAGTTACAAATTTCTTACTTTATTTCCGACTATAAAATATGAACTTCAGTTATCAAACCATGGAGTGATAATTTTTGTCAGCCATTCAAATATATTTCTTTAAAAAAAGACTTTTTTATTATTCTAGTGTTAAAATCTTGAGCTCTACAGAAACATACTCTCTTTATAGTTATTTAACTTGCCATGAGTCTGTGTCTATTTTTTTCTGTTTTCAAATTGTCAACAATAGTAGTGAATACAATAAAAAAGTAAAAGAGGATAAATTTACCTTGTAATATCTTTAAGCTTCTAGTGTCTTCTATACATTGAATGAAGGACATTTCATGGTACTTGAAATAATTCAGTCCATAAATTCTTTCTCTCTAAATCTCTTTGGTTGATCTTAGATTGGCATAGGTTCAAGCAGCTAAAAAGAGAGAAGCTGCAAGAAGATTACAGAAACAGTCATTGACTTTTAGAACATATGTTGACCAAAAGTGTGGAGTTTTTTTTTTGTTGTTGTTGTTGTTTTGTTGTTTGTTTTTGTTTTTGTTTTTCTCTGTATAGGGCCATAGCATATGATGTATTGGAAGGAAAAATAAAAGCCACCTTGAAAATCAGGTTTGAGTTACAGCACAGTTTCATTTATTGCCAAAAAGTTGTTACACTTACTGGCTTCTTTTAGCTAGTTCACTTTAAAGACATCCATAGCTGTATTTTCCTGTATTGTTTTGGAAGCGCTTGCTTCACATTCAAGCCTTGTTTCCCTACTGCCCTGAGGGTGACATGCAGAGGAGTTCACTTCTGTTTATTCTATCAGAAAAATCTAAGATCCTGGTTCTTGTCAAGGTGCTATGGGAGATAGCAGCAATGAATTGCAGACTGAAACAACGCACTACTATGAGTCATATGAAAGGCTATGAGTGAGAAATAGACCAAAGCATTAAAAAAAAAAAAAAAAAGCCTGATCATGCTGGTGTCTTTAAAAGGATTTCCACTAGTATGTTTTAATTAAAACTCTTTCAAACAAGGTCTTAAGATACAATGCTTAAGAATAAAAACAAATTTTCGTATTAATGTAATTGGTTTCATCTATCCAATCTATCTAATTTTGCATATTTGGAATTGGGGGAAGTAAGTAAGTGGTTTCATGTGTAATTGGCTGGGAAAAAAAAAAAAAGGAGTGTCTCTAGGTAAGAGGATAAGTGAAAAAATATATAACCTCTAAACTTTTCTAACAGAAATGTAACAGTACATAACAAATGTTTATCTGTTTATCTATGGCAAGGAGGGAAAACAAAAACAAAGCTAAACAAAAGCTGCATTGCATTTTTTCATGGTATCACCATAGCATTTTTTTTTTAACTTAAAAATGGAGTATGCAACATAAAAGATCTTCAATGCTCCATTCCTTTGACACTATCTCTCCTCTTACTTCTATAAAAATAAAGCAAAACCAACTGAAAAACCCCACCACCCATAAAGTAGTTGATTAAAGGCAGATACATGCTTTTAGGGGTAGAGAGAGTATTTGAAACTAAAGAATAGTAGCATCTCAGAAATGGAAGAGGAAACATTTCCTTGGTTTGAAAGTTCTCTACATGAATCTTGTAGCTGGAGTCTTATATGACACTAGAAGGACTCAAGGTTTCGTTTGAATTATTTTGTGGAGGAGACCAAAAAGGAAGGGGAAAGTTTTGTCTTTTGCTTAAACATTTCAAATCAACGTTTTGCATGCATCCCAAATGACATTTTTGGAACTGTTCCCAGAAGTTAAGAAAATAAAATATGCAAAATTTACTTTATTTTAAAGAATAAATAATTTATTCTAGATTTAAATTAGTTCAGTTTTAAAGTTTTCCAAACAACCAACAAACTAATAAATTCATTATTCTCACAGCTTTAGCTTCAAAACCTCAGCAGAGTTGAAACGAGAAAAGGAATTAGCTCAGTTCCTTGTGTTAAATATTTTTGAGGGCTGTTTACCCTCTCTAGACTTCATGGAGGCCTGTAGTCATGAAATTAACTACACTGTAACATCAACCGCAGCATGCTCGTAGCTCATGACAAGCAAGTTCTTCTGCTAAAGGTGGTGCTAATTTGTGGTCTCTATAGACAGCTTTGGATTTTCAGTTGGAAGAAACCTGATCTTCTGTGTCAAACAGCTCATGGTAGGAAGAGTGTTACTTCATCCAGTTCCATGTGTTGAACCAAGTTTCCAGTAGTTCACAAACTCTTTTTTTTCACCTCGGAGTGTTTCAAATGGCCATGCCATTCAGCCTTGTTTCTCTCGGGTCTAGAAGGGTAGCATGGCCTTGGGCCTGGGGAGGGGGCAGTAACCAGTGTAGGACCCAGCTCTTTGCAAACTGAGTGGCAGAAAATGGGTGTGCTTAAGTGTTGCTGGATATGTGCTGTATCCAAAGAGTACTGGATGCTGCTCAAAATATGCCTCTGTCAGTTAAAGAAGTTTCACCAGAAACATTTCCACCCGGTCCTTGCTATGGTGATGCGACAAGCTGGCAGATAGCGAAGTCATGTAACATTGTGCTTGCATTTCCACCAGCTGTGACTGTCTGGATGATTCATAAGCACTAAGAAGCTCCTGTACAGCTAACTGGAGTGTAGACAGAGAGTGCATCACCACCAAAAAGCCCTTCCAGGAACCATGAGTGCAAGGAGGATTGTGGTCAGCTTGCCAGCCAACTCTTTCATCATGGCAGGCAGGAATGGAGCACAGCAAGACCTCTTGGAAGAGAAAAAGTTACCTCAGGCAGGAAGAGCGTTCAAGGCAAAGGCTGCAGCAGCCGTGCATTTGTTTGTTCCCTGGGCTGTGTGACAGACCCTTGCAATCTGTCTGAAGATGTACAGCTGTCCGCACCCACCCCACTTTGTTCAAGCACCCCAGCTGTATAACTACCATAATGCTCTTGCAGGGCTCCTCATGTCAACAGAGTAATTCCTTTTGATACTTTGGCTTTTAGTAATACAGAGAGTGCGTCTTTCTTCCTCAACTGAAAAACATGCCATGGGAATTGGCCTGGAATATATTTAATGGAAAACAGAAGATGACTGATGCCCTTTCCAAGTAATGACTTATATATATACATATTTATATATATATATATACACACACCTTGTTTATTTAGCAATCTGTTTATGTACATACAGTAATAACACCATTTTTTTTAATACCCCTCTTCTGAAATATCATGTAATGCAAAAAAAAAAAAAAAAAAAGCCAACAACATTCCAGACAGAGTCAAGAAGTATTTGGCTAATGTTAATTAACAGAACCGAACTGAATTGTTCTTGGCCTTTTGGTGACTGCAGGAAAAAGCTAAGGAATAAAATAACCACAGAAGTACTATGATATTATATTCCAGAATTGTTGTATTTATTTTTAAACAATAGAAAATTGTTCAATTGTTTCAACCAGGCTTAGTTCCAAACCCTACTAAATTTGGAGTTAAAGAATTGATCTTAAAACACAGGAAAACAAAACAGACTTCCTCTCTCGTTTCCTGTTTGAACTGATGAAAAGCTGGGCTCTTCTTTAGTTACCTTGGCAAGCATTAATCCCCTATGAACTGTCTTTTTACTCATAGATCACAGAATGCCCTCTTCTCATATGAAAAACATGAATTTATAATCCATTGTGTCTTGTAAAAAAAAAGATTTTTTTTCTTTAAAAATGAGCTACAGCACTATTAAAAACACTTTAATAGTTTTATACTACTGTACATAGAAGTGATCTCCGCTTTCAGCTTGTGGTGTTTTGAATAAAGTATGCATTCTAATGCTATTAATCAAAATCTTAGAAGTATAATACATAGCAATAAAAGCACAGTAAGGCACAGTGAGATAGCAAGTACATCTGTAATGCACCAAGAGCTCTGATTCCTTCTGATGGTCCTGATTCTAAAAGAGTAATATAAATGAATCAGGAGATGGGGACTGCACTGAAAATTTAAGTAAATGGCCAAGAAGCTTCAAAATTTCCTTAGAAGGAAGACATTTGCACTGACATCTCGAGAAGCTGTGTCTCTACTTACAAAGGGTATCAACCATTCCTTTGAGGTGCTAAGTATGGATTTAAGAGCATAAGGAGGCTCAAGAGTTTTGAGACTTTGGTCACAGGACTTTTTTTTTTTTTTCTCTTATCTGTGTGAGTCTGCTGAAGTTTATATTTTAAAATTGAAATATATATTCTGTAATGTTTATGTTTGCAAACACTAGTGATTCTAGAAGTAAGTGATAGCATCATTACCGTTAGTCAGTATGGTACATCTTGCTCGCAAAATATAGTCCATGTAACGGGGAGTCATCCAGTGGGACCATTTTCCAAAAACAAGGTAAATTTGTTTTTCTGATATTTTCTAAGAAGTTCTAACCTAGGGTAGCAATCATAGTTTTATTCAGATGAGAACTCTGTAGCTGTTTAACTGAGTAATCATTAAAGACTCACTCTTGTATATTGAGGTCATACAAGTAGCTATGACATCTGATTTAGGAAGACTGTGATGCTGATATGCATTGCTATCCTTTTAGGTTGTCCTTGCTCATTGAAAAATAGACTTATCATTAAACTAATGGCACCTATAAGCTTAGCTTGTACTTGAACATGATTGGAAGCATTGCTTTTTTTCTGTAATACTTCAGGTCTTTCAAAGCACTTCACAAAAGCAAGATAATAGATTTCTTCTCATGTCTGCCGGTCCATCTTCATTAAGCCAGTCATAGTGGGTCAACATCATAATATTTCAATTTTAACTGAATGAAACAATGACTGTTAGCTCTGTGTGTAAATCAGTCATTTTGAAGGGAAAAATAGCACCAAGGGGGTGGACTAACACCAAGGTGCAGTGAAGAAAAAGCAAAATCCACCCCCTTAAAAAACACCACCACCACCAACAACAACAAAAAAAAAAGCAAAATACAAACCTGAATGAAATTTTCTATTTTTCACTTTCAATAGTCTCCCAGAGAAGTTGCTAAGAGATTTTAGTGATGAAGGATGAGATATTTATTGCATTTTTGCATCATTCTTTATTCGTAAGGCCAATTTTTCTCAGGGTACCTAGACCCCTGGGTGAAGAAGATGATGACAGGGAGAGATGAAGCCCCTATGGAAAGCCCCCAGTGGAAAACTGTAAGTGACCTCCTACATGTTTTGAATGTTCATAAGTCTATGGGACCAGATGAGATTCACCAAAGGGTACTGAAGGAGCTGGTGGAAATTTTCGACCAGACACTTTCAATTACCAGTATTTCTGGCTAACTGAGGAGGTCCTAATTGACTGGAGGCTAGCAAATGTGACTCCAATCTACAAGAAGGGCAGGAAAAAAGATCTTGGGAATTACAGGCCTGTCAGTCTGACGTCAGTATCAGAGAAGGGTATGGAGCAGATCATCCTGAATGTTGTCCCATAGCACATGTGGGACAATCAAGTGATCAGAAAAAGGCAACATGGATTTAAGAAGGGCAGGTTCTGCCTGACTAACCCGATCTCCTTCTATGACAAGACGACCTGCTAAGTGGGTGAGGAAAAGGCTGTGGGTTTTGTCTGCACTGATTTTAGTAAAGCATTTAACACCATCTCCCACAGTATTCTCCCGGTGAAACTGTCTGCTCTTGGTTTGGACAGTTGTACAGTTTGCTGATGAAGAACTGTCTGGATGGTTGGGCTGAAATAGAGCAAATAGAGCTCAATCCAGCTGGCAGCTGGTCACCAGTAGTATTCCTCAGGGCTCAGTACTGGGGCCAGTTTGTTGAACATTTTAATCAGTGACCTAGGTGAGGGGATTGAGTGCACCTTCAGTAAGTTTGCTGACAACACCAAGTTAGGCATGGGTGTCAATCTGCTTGAGGGTGGGAAGGCTCTGCAGAGGGCTCTGGTTGGGCTGGACTGATGGGCTGAGGCCAACAGTATGAGGTTCAACAAGGCTAAGTGCTGGGTCCTGCACCTGGGCCACAACGACCCCATGCAGCGCTACAGGGTGGAGGAAGAGTGGATGAAAAGCTGTCTGGCAGAATGGAGTATTGGAGTATGGGTCATATGGGAGTATTGGTCAATTACCAGCTGAATAAGAGCCAGCAGTGTACTCAGGTGGCCAAGAAGGCCAACAGCATCCTGGTATGTATCAGGAATAGCGTGGCCAGCAGGACCAGGGAGGTGATTGTCCTCCTGTACTCTGCTCTGGTGAGGCCACACCTCAAGTACTGTGTTCAGTTTTGGGCCCCTCACTACAGGAAGGATACTGAGTCTCTTGGGCAGGTGCAGAGAAGAGTAACAAAGCTGGTGAAGGGACAAGAAAACAAGAGTTATGAAGAGCAGCTAAGGGAATTGGGGCTGATTAATTTCAAGAAGAGAAGCCTGAGGGGAGACCTCCTCGGTCTCTACAATTACAAGAAAGGAGGTTGCAGGGTGTTGGTCTCTTTTCTCAGGTGACGAATGATAGGACATGAGGCAATGGTCTTAAGTTGTGCTAGGGGAGGTTTATATCGGTCATTAGGAAGAACTTCTTTCATGGAGAGGGTGGTCAAGCAGTGGAACGGGCTGCCCAGATATGTGGACATGGCACGAAGGGGTTTGGTTCAGTGATGTGACTCAGTAGATCGGGGTGATGGTTGGACTTGATGATCTTGAAGGTCTTTTCCAAACTAGAAGGAAAGTAAATCTTCTCCTGCAATGCAGTGCCTTAAGGTGCAAATGCACAGGGAAGGCAGAGGGCTGTTAGGCCACTAGATGACACAGATCAGCTACCCCACTAGGAGACTGCCAACCACCTGTGCACAGCCTGGAAGGATAGTTTTAAGAGTGCTTCTGTAGTGAAATGCTGCTGCTCAGCACCGCGGGGGCAAGAACCCAACACCAGGGTGTCTCTGCTGTCTTTCAGCAGACCGTTTCTATAACAGTAGCAGAAATATGGGAGCCAAAGTAAGGAGTGGCCTTTTTCCATTTTCTTTCTGTAAGATGAGAGTCTGTAAGCATGGTCCAAGGGAAAAAAAATAAAAGAAAAAGACTTGTGGTGTAGAGCTTGTGGTCTGGGGTTTGCACTGAGATGTTAAATAGCAGCCAGAGAGAGAAAGCAGAGCTCTGACAGCTAGCTGGGGGAAGAGACCAGATCTAAAAGAGCACCAGGGTAGGAAAGGGAAGTTGTCACAAAGCCAGAATGAATTAAAAAGGAATGAGGCTGAAAGGACTTGAATGGAGAGATTTAGTTTGCCTCTTCTTGGATGGAAAAGCAACCTCCTTAAGAAGGAAAAATGTTTTAAAATTGTTTTTTAGCATGTTGCTCCCCAGGAGCAGGCCTTTTGAATGGCACAGATTGGTCTCCAGACGAGTCCCTGCATCTGGAGGGAGCTGGGGCTGGGGGAGAGGTGCTGCTCACCCTGCCCATGTCTGCAGGCAGCAAAGCTCACTGCTCTGCCAGGAACCCTGCATTTCCCTGGCTCTGGAGGATGCAAGTGCACAGTTGTGTGTTCTCTCCTTGCAGCCCTCTCTCAGTTGGTTGCTTTTAATTGACTTGTGGATAAATTAAATAAACACATGCATTACTGTGTAAAAATTGACTCCGCTTCTTAGCTATCAGTTATCCATTGTGCAGCATCAGAGTTGTAAGTTGGAATTTACTTCCAAACACAAATAGATAGCTTAATGTCAGTAACTGTAGTAACTTTTTATAGTATGAACCTGCATTATTTCTACCTGTGCTGTGTTTCCTCTGGGTAAATGTACCCGGTACCTTTGCGTCTCAGTATGTTCATGTACTTAAAGCTTTGATTGCTGTGTGAGATTTTATGTTTTCCAGTACTCTTGGGATAAAATTATGTAGAAATACTGTAGGGGGGGAAGAAATAAAAAATTATTAGAGTCTGAGGTACTAAATCTTTTTCCATACCCAGGCACAGAGAAAACAACAGAAAAATTATGCAGAGGGTAAGCAAGCAACTGGTTTTGCAGGCTAATAACTAATAACTAGTTTTTGCTGGTAATTGAACAAAACTCCTCTGGGAGCCCTAAGATAGTTTCTGCTCTGTTTCTTACCTGCTCCATCTCTCTTTTCTTCCTGTAGGTGAAATGCTGTGCCCACATGTTTGCAGAACGAAAGTCTGTTGATAGCAGTAAAGGTCAGAAGCGAAGCATAGGTCAGCATAAATTATAGGACAATTATTTGAAAAATTTTGAAATGGGATTTGAATACCCAAAGGGATACGCTTAAAAAAAAAAAAAAGTGATCTAGATTCTTACTCAGTAAATGAATCTAGGACTTGTACTTGCTCTACATAAAGATATATTTTTTTTTTCCAAGTATAAAATGTCAGATCTTACCTTGAGATATATCTAGATCCTATCTAATCCTGGGAAAATAGAAAGAAAGATCCATGTTTTCTAGGAACTTACAAAGTGAAGATATGAGTGTGATTCCTGAGAGGAGAACACTGATAGAAGCCTCAGCCTGCAGACATGCAGTTATGAATTTCCTAGAGATTTCTGCAAATGAAGAACTGATCCTGATTCTCCAAAATGCCACTCTGCTCACACGGCTAGCACAGTTAGAAGATGGTTTCTTGGCCTGAGGAGAATTGCCAAAAGGAGGTACTCAGTTAGCCATATAGTAATAATTGCTGGATGATTGGCAAACTGTCAAAAATTAGATGTGGATCTGTGGAAAAGAAAGAAAGTGCTACTGTTAGAAATAATGGGCACTCTGCTGTCACGGGACTGAATTTCCTCTCCTTCCTTAGGCTTTGGCAGATGGACATGCACATTGAAAGTCTCCCTCTGATTGAGAATAAAAGCCTCAAGTCCTCTCTTACAGGTTGGTAGAGTTAACTATGAAAGCACAGTCTCCCAAGAAAATTGTGTTATTGTCATTTTTTGTAAGAGAAAGTGATTACTTACCCAAGAAATGAAAATAGAATTCCAGAGAGCATCATTTTCTTTCTCAGCTTTCATTTCACAGTGTGTCTTCTTGAAGCTGGGTGACATTGTAGGGGCAAGGATCTAGCGTGACTGGATGAGAAGGCTAGCAAAAGCTCAGGGGATTAGAGCCTCATAGAGAGACTTGGGCTCCGTCCCTGAACTGGAGATTATTTCTATACAATGCAATGGTCTAATTAGGAAACACATATCCTTGCTTTCTCAGAACCCTAACTGCAGCTGTGAGTTCGTACTCTGAGTAACTTAACCTCTTTCTAATCCAGAGCCTATAGGACAGAAGACTTTAGACGTACTTCAGGTTCCTTTCTTTTTTTTATTAAATTCCTTCTGTTCCTCTCTTTCTAAGGAAATTGGGAGGATAAGGAATAAACCATTAAAAATAAATCTCTTCTATAATCATATAACAATCAAGAAAATAAGCAAAACACAAACAGCTTGAATAATTAAAGCTGTGTAGCCAAGCCTTAGCTGCAGGGCTTCCTGAGTCTCCCAGTCCCCCACCCACCCACAATCCCTCCGAGCCTGCCAAGAGCCAATGCTCTCGAGCAGGGAGCTTACCTGCCCCTCTGCTCTCCTACAGTTAGAGATTCCTGGCAGAAAGGCCCCCATGAGTGGGATGTACCAGCACAAGCCTCTCTCCCTGCTCCCCAAGCACTTTTAATCCTGTTCCAAACTATAGGCAGACAGCTGTGAGGTTGGTGTGAGCCACTGACTCCAGGTTGTATGTCGAACGGTCCCTGTGACCTTTCATGACAGAGGTGATCTATTAGCATTTACATGCAATTCAGGCATGGCACAGCTGCAGGACATAGCAATGCTGCAAGTGACATAAACGAGGCTGGCCCAAACTCCTTCTATCGTGTTATGCTCTCTAGCCCTGGGGTTTGCACTTGAGTTGTGTTACAAAGTCTTTGGCCAGGCTCCCTTCTTCACCGAGGAAGCTAAAGCGCAATTCCCTTACCCTTAACAAAGTCCAAATCAGAATCACATTTCTGGACTGTGAGCTGGACTGCTGGCCCCCAGCCCAGCTGCTCTATGGGGAAGCATATCACAGCCTTGGAAACCACCCTGAACATACCGTGGAGTAAGAAAGAGAAAAATGGTTTTCGCCTGTCCTGAATGCTCACAGCACTAAGGGGAGAGGGAAGTGCCAGAGCTGGCCTGGGCTCCTCCTGGTGCCTAGATGAAAGGCAACACGTCTGTCCTCCCACTTCTCAAATATCTGCTCCACTGATTTGGGCTGATTTTCCCCTAGAAGGAGAAATTTAGAGGGTGGAAGCTGAGATCATTTTCTGATAAAGCAAAAACATCTGTTAACCTCGAGTGCTGTCATGTCTGTATCCAGCAGCCAAGAAACCTCTGTTTCTGCTCCACATTGTCACTGGGCGATACTTTGATCAGCAGGAAAGGTCTAGGGAAATCAGATTTATGGAGAACAGAGCTTTGCTGGTGTGAATAAGAAGGGCGGCTGCTCTCGCTCAGCCCTGAGGTCCCCTGAAAAGCAGGTCCTCTGCTTTGACTGGTTAGTGAATTAGTTGTGCATGGTGAGTCTTGCAGGGAGGACTCAGAGAGGGAAGGAGTTTCTGGGAAGTCACTAGCCAGGAAACGGACCAGCAGAGGATGCAGATGGAAAACTAATGTCTTCTCACAGTTACTTTAAATTATGATATCTGTGGCTTTTTTTGGTGTGTATTGTGATGCTGGCTGTCACTACGTGGAAGTTCCGCTTTGTGAAAGAGGGCTTTTGAGTAAAGAAAAAATGATTTTATATATATATATATTTTCACTATGGAATTGTCCATGAAATCCTATATATAGGGATTCAAACTGAGGCTTATTTATCTTAAATTAACACTAAAAGGGAAAAATGTTCATTTGGATTGTCTATAATTCAAATATCATCAGGTGGCACTATCTCATACGTAAGTGGTGGACTCTCAGGACTCAGACAATTGACACCCTGACTTCCCTTTCTTGTTTATGAGAAGGATGGGCAGCCTTAAAGCTTGTTTTGATATTTAATTTTACATACCTCTGTTCCTGAATCTTACTTCTGAATGGCATGAGGTGGTATTCATTTTTCATGGTCTAGGACATTGATACTTCCCTGAATATTGCTTATCAGAAACATTTGTAATTGATATCTGTTTGTATACATATGGTTATTGAGGCCAGAGAGAAAACATTTAATAATTCATTTTTATTAAATCATAGATAATGTGTTCTGAATGGAAAATTGAAATACTTTGCAGTGAGATATCTGCTATCTAACAAACCTACAATGATGTCAGTAGGATTTTCTACTGAATATTGCTGTGATTATACAGTTATTGCTCTTTCAAGGTCTTTTAAATATATCTCGACAGCAATGCTAACAGCTGTGGTTTCGCAAATACAGAATGCAGTTATTATTCAAGAGATTTGACCGACTTTGGAAGCTTTCCTTGCAATTTGCTGTAATTATGTGACTGCAAGAGGTGCTGTTAAACATTTTAAGGGTCAATGAGAGAGAATTTAATTATATCATGCTGACAGTTCTTTGCTTTCCACACATAAAGTATTAAGTGTTAAAATCCTTGAACTGATTAGTAGAAAATCAAGATTAATGTTTTACCATACTGTAAAGAGAAGGAAATGTGGGCACTGTTAGGGAAAAAAAAAAAAAAAAGAACCCTGATAAACTTGACAGCTATAATCCTTTTGTGGGAAGGACTATGGTAACAGAGTATGACATTTTGGCTTTGTTAATGAAAAAAAGCCTTATGAAATAAACCAAAACTCAGATGTTTGATCGCTCAGGAGTGATTTCATACAGGCATTAGCTGCCTCCACGTATCCTAGCCTAACATATGCAGGACTTGCTGTGGAGGAGGGTAGCTGAAAACAGCTGCTTTGCCTCAAGCACTCCAGATAGCAGCTTCTCAAAACAATCTGCTGGTGAGCAGGGAACTTGTTGTGACTAAGTCATTTTTAGTGGATGTTTCATCTATTTGTCTAATTGTGAAAGCTCTTATTTCTTTGGGATTTTCTAGTGCAAGAGTCATGAAAGACAGATAATATTAATGTTGTTTGCATTATGAATTATTGTTGCTTTGTCTTTAACACATGATTTTACAATTTGTATGTGTGTGTTTATCTGTTTTGTACTGTTCAACACAGATGGGTTGACTTTGTGGCCAGAGCTCTTGGATATGTCATGCAAATAATTAACAATAGTGCCACCCACCAAGAAATTTCAGTGTCCTATATATTGCAAATCACTGTCATGAGGGCAGTGGGATGGGCAGAAGGATAAAATGACTTGTTGAGGGTCACTCAATTAAATGTTAAGTTAAGCCTGCACTCCTAGACTCCTGACCTCCAAACCCTTTTTCTTCTCTAATGGACCTTTTGGTAATACCACATGACTCATGAGCACAGTAGGAAAAAAATAAATAAATAAATAAAAGGACACTGTGTAGCTTCCATTCCTATACATCTTTGTTAAAATGAAAAATAAAAAATATGATGGAGCTGAGTCACCAAAGACTTCTGCACATTTGAGAGAATTCTTGACAATCACTTAGGAATGCATTCTATAATGGTTAAGAGTATCCCGTTTTGACATCCTTTCACGTATGTGAAAAATATGAAAATGGAAAATAGATGAGATGTTTCAGATCACATAGTAGTTAGTGAAGACAAATTTGTTACACTTACAAACTCACTGAAAACATAACTCAAAATCATGAGGTAAAAACGGTGGTCTTCTCTGTCACTTGCAGAAGAGCTAACCAAAACTTCTGCTATTTCCTGATTTTCTTTTTCTCTTTTCACTTATGATCTTTTTCCAAAGCTTTTTAGCGTGCACCTGCCATTGTGTCTTGGACATATTGATTAACTACTTTTTCACGTCCCCATGGTATTTTACTTACAATATTTTCTACAATCACACAATGAAAATGTATATAATTTGGGGGAAATATTGAAGCTGACCTTCCTTGATTTCCTTATGTACTGCTGCCAAAGACCATAAAAATTATGATGATAAATACAAACTCAGAATTTCTTAGCCAAGATTTTATTATGAAAATGCATCAAATTCCACTGAGATTATATTCAGCTGTGTAATTCCTTTGTTGAAAGTATGAGATCGAGCAGGTGGCTGGGAACAGAAATGGTTCCATTTGCCTCATTTGTATGTGTGTTTACACAGGAAAATACTCTTGATTTGTATACAAAAATTGTACAAAAGGTCAGACACCCCCAGAGTCCATATACAAGGGTAGAAAAATGCAACAACATAAAATAGAGTTACATATATATATATTTTAAACGTAAATATCTAGTCCTAAAACCAGAAAACCTTTTAAAAATACAGAATTTCAGCAATAGATTTAGGCATTTCCATGTTTACCTCCTAAAAAGCATTATTCAGTCATTAAAATCAATATGGCTATTAATATTTTCCCACAAACTTCTGCTGTTTTCTGGTATTTGCCTGCCAGACATTTAAACCTGATTTAGCCACCACATTTGATACTGCAGAGGAAGAAAACAGGAGTTGTAGGAAGCAACCCACCAGTGACCTATCAGGTTTCACTGAAACTGCTGTGTGGGATTAAGCAGGGAGATTGCAAAAAGGAGAGTGGAAAAATCTATGCATCTTTGTGTCGTGAGGCAATGTCTGATAGTTAATTCAAGCCTCCATAGACCTATATATGCCTTGTCGCACCAATTGAGAATTGAGATTTCTCTGTCTAGCTGAATCACACAGCTTTTGAGGGGATGAGAGGATTTCTGATATTTATAGCTGACTTGATAACAACAGCCTCAGTGTGTTCTGCTATTGCCTTGGTTTCACAATAAATATGTAGGTGGTGGGTGGGTATTTCCAGTCAGTGGTGTCTACGCTGTGTTTAGTAATAGCCACGTAGCTGTAAAAATAACCAAACCACACTTTCCTGACAGCTCTCTTCCCTTTATGCTGAAAGCAAGGCTAAACATATTCATTGTACTTCCTACACCCTAGGCATAGTTTTAGTGACCTTCTTTTTTAATATCACACACCTTGGTTTCCTTTCACACACAATCCCCTATCCAGAAAAGACTAGATGCATAATAAAATCATTAGACAAAACCACTGGTGATGGCAAGTCTGGAAATAAATATTACACTCCTGGTAAGGTGATCTTTGGCTTTTGTTATTGCAAAAAAAGACAGTCTCATCTCCCTTGTTTTTCTTCATCTTCATGACTTGCAGGTCTGCCTTCACTCACATGGACTCACACTTCCCAGTGTTCTCTCTTCATCTTTTAGATGATTCTGGCAAGTTGTCATTTTGAATCAGAACCAAATGTCTGTCTCAAGGGAATTACAGATGCTCTTGAATGGGCTTTGATTGTTAACCTCTGGATTACACTCCTAGGTTTTGTCTGACTTTGAAATAAACAGAAATACAACAGTACACACCCTCTCCAAAATTCACCATTGCTTTGATAGTGCCAGTTGGACTGGAAAGGGCACAAGAAACCAAACCAAATTTATGGCAGTTGTAACTTCAGTCTGCAACAAAATGTCCAGTAGCAAGTAACATGTACTAAAGAGATAAAATTTTTATGCTGATGATATCAAAGATGGCATGAAGTCTCACTATTCAGGGTCTGTGTCTGTTGTGATTCAACCTATTTTCAGATTGGGGAATGGTAGGTGCAGAGAGAAGAGATTTACTAGATCAGTTGGCACATCTCTGTGCCAGCACAGGCATGCTCCCCACAGCACATTTTCTGGTGTTAAGTCTAATTTTAAATGTGTTTTCTACCAATTCCTTATGCTACCCTTCCTTACTTAGAGTTGATCTTATTGTCAGGTGGTTTTTCCATATGTTCAAGTGTTTGCTTTTTCAATTCCATCCTATTACTCCTAATAAACTCCCTCATACCATGTTTAATAACCTCTCTTCTTACTACCTCCAAGTACACAGACAGTTATGTTTCCCTGTAGTCAGAACTTAATCAACTTCCACATACTGAAGACATTACTACCTTTCAGGGTCTTGCATGCAGAACAACTGGCCCCATGTCTATGTTTTTTTCTGGAAGAAGCCAGTCCTTGCACACAGACCTGGCAACATTAATCAGAGCTGCTGAAGGGTGCTACAGGCAGAAGAGTGGGCCAGGGGACATCCATCCTACTAGAAGGGAGGCATGGAGAAAGAAAAAGAGGGAATTTGTCCCCTTCTAGCATCCAGAGAAGAGCTTGGGTAGGGGTAGCAGGGAAGGGGGACAGAGCTTTGCATTTATCAGATATCCGTTTCTAGCAGTACCAGGGCTGAGAACAGTTTGAAGAAACCACTCTGAGCATCCCTCCTTCCTAACAGCGTGGAGAGAAATGGAGGGGATCAATTCTCAGCTCACTGCAGACATCGTCCCTCTCTCCCACTGTCCCTTTGCCTAATCATTTATTTATTTATTTATTTATTTAACATTGTCCATAGGTTTTAGGCTTCTGGCACCTCAAAGACGTGTGCAGCTCAAATTTGGATGAGGGACACTGGTTGAATATGACATGACCCAAGGAACAGTACTGTGGGAACAAACGATGTTTCTCCCAGCTTTATAGAAGAAACAGGCAATGGGGAAGGAATGGGTGAGAGGGAAGAGTGTTTTTGGATAAGGTAATTATTAGTCCACCAAATAAAAACAATAAGGATCCACCATATTAATTTAGATGGAGATAGAGAATGTTTTGCTATTTTATTCTTTTGGGAGGGATTAAAATAGCAGATTTTTTTCATCTTATTTGGTACAGATTTTCTAAGCCAATTTACATCTCCTTACCATCAAGGAATTCCCATCAGCATCATGCACTAATGAAACTTTCAGAACTCTCCTTCAGCTGCCACCGTACCTCATAGGCATGTAACTTCCACTGTCAAGCCAGAATAGGTACATTTAGTCCATGACTGTCCCAGCAGAACTCAATATGTTTCTGCTAATGTTGTCCAAGGGACTGGTCTTATAGATATGTTCTCAAGGCTGTGGCTGAAACAGTGGGTCCTGGCTTTTCCAGTATTATAGTAGAGGGAAAATTCATCCAAATTGTGCAGTATCCAGTTCAATTTCTTCTTTGCTTGTCAAGATTTGAACTAACATCACCTCCTGTCTGGTGGATGTACCACTGAGGAAAGAACTCGCCTGCTCACTAGTCAATGCTACTTACACTATGCATAAAATGCTTTAATACTTGAGCAAATGGGGAATGGAACTCTGCTTTTATAGAAAAAAAAAGAAAAAAAAAAGAAAAAAAAAAAGAGACGTTGGTCCTCAAGGTTGTTCTTCCTTATGACTTCCCATCTAGATACTGAAGCACTGGGCCATTAGATATGAAGGATGCTAACTCCTCGATTTTGCCAATAAAGGGCAAAATTAATTTTAGGCAGATCATACCAAAAAAAGAGGTCCCAGAGATATCTGTGACAGGTTCTCTATTTGTCAGAACAAACATTTTGATGTTTTGGGACAAGAGTATGTCCCAGTGACATAGGACAACTCCTTAGTGTTGGGATTTCCTACTAGATACCTCAAGTAGCTCAGCCTCCAGGGCTGTATGTATCTCCTGCTTGGGTGCCTGTGCATTTCACAGAAATGCTTATTGCTGCAGCTGTTTGACTTTGCAGGATTCGACTCTGCAGCCTTGATAGCAAAAATAAATTCATAACTGCCCTTGTGCCTCCCAGCTGAAAGTCCTAATAATTATGTTACGAAGTGACACTGTCACTGTGTCTCTTCATGCTTCCTCTTGTAGTGTGCTTTAAGGGATTTTTATGCACAGCTTGAGTGCAGAGCCTGATGATTGCTCCCTCCTCAGGCTTCGTGGCCATTTTGGGTCTGAATCCCTCCAGGTTAGGAGACTTTCAGTGCTCCCACACTCAGGGATTATTTCTGTCCAGGAATGTGCTCAACAGAAACTTTCTGTCTTTATGTCCTCCATGGGCTGTACTTAATGAAAAAATGCTTTGCGTTTACCTTTAGCAGAGGCTTCTGGTTTTTAAGGAGTTTTTCCTCATAATAAAGGCACTTAAACACCAGAATGCAGGACTGAAGACTCAGCATTTTCCTGTAAATGCCTCCCTACTCACAAGATTGGGTTTTTCATAATTGTGCTTGAATCTACCTAGTTTTTCCCTGTGTTATGGAGGAAGGTCTCAGTGTTTTGCTCTCTGTTGTCACTTCCACAGGGGCACAAAACACTAAAGTACACTTGAATGTTGATATTGGGCATTTCTGTCAAGTGGCTTGGTTCACTGCAGAGAAAACATTTTTATTTGATTTTAAATGTATCAAGTCTACATTTGTATCAGGGAATATAATTAATCTAAGTGCTACATCCCTATTTTTCTTTTGCTAATACAAAAATGTCAAAAAAATGAAAGCAGGTGAAATAAAATACATTATTATTATTATTATTATTATTAAATTAGACAGATTTTTTAGTTCCCCAATTTAACTGTCCAGTTACCCTGTACTTCAGGTTGTTGTGTTTCCCAGGTAACAACCATGCCCTCTTTTTTTTTTTTTTTCTAGCACACTGGAAGATGATAGTATATTTTTAGGCAGTAACTATAGCAAAAGGATAAATTAAGAAACATATTCAAGAAATAGGAGAAAAGGCCTAACTAGATGTCATTGTGTTAAAAACACTTCCATTCATGACATCTTCCTGGAGCTGACTGTTCTTCTAGCATAACACTAAGTAAAATGAAAATAAATTGTAACCACTTGCATTGTTTTGTAGCCCAGAATGTAACTTAGAAAAACAATGTGGGATCACAATGAAAATTACCAAAGAGGCTGAAGTGTCACCAGACCTAATCCATCACCTATTCATCTAGCAGTAAAATTATGCCTTGTGTGTATTTACTACTATGTCTTTCAAATCCTGTGTATTAATACAGAATATGTTTCTTTTAAATGATTAAAGAAATATTGTGCTGGGTTTCATTGGAGAGGTTTTGTTGTATTGGAGAGAATAATAACAACCATACCCGTTTCTATCCTTATGATAGAACTGAAATATTCTGAGGGTGGAGGAAATGTCTGGAAGCTGTTTAATGTAGCCTGGACTTCTTTTTTTTCATTTAAACTGAAGGTTGAGCTGTTCAGTCATGAATGAGAACAATTGTGGCTTTAAAAAGAATGCAGTTGGGAAGGTTGGCTTTTACTGGCAGTTTGTGCAAGGTCTGTGCTTCCAGCATGCTGTCAGAAGCAAGTCTGGAGTGACTGAGGAGCTGGACCAGCTCCTTGGTGTTGCGTAAATGCAGATTTGGTCTTCCAGTGCACAGACTGTGATAATGGCACTAGCCCAGCAATAATCGAAGACAGACAGGAAAGAAAGAGAAGGGAGTCTCCTCTAAAAAGGGCACTATAAAAATTGAATTATAAACCAGAATGCACAGATTCCACTTGGCTTCATGGAAAAGCCCACTGTTTCTCTGTTGTTGTAGTCAGGTTTTAATTAAATGTAGGTGCTGGTTATAAATTTTATGGCAACCACATCTGGATGGTTTCTTAACACGTAGGTAAATGACTAGAGGTATGGCTTTCCCAAGGTTGCAGAAAGAAAGTTTTGTATAGTATTTTCTCTTGGCTGATTTGAAGCTTCTGTAAAACCAGGAATTAAAAAGAAATCTTCAGCAATTTACTGACTCTTGCTGACCAAAACTAAGATTAAATATATTCAATCATTTAATGTCTCTCTTAATGGAAAGTCACAAATGTGTAGGAAATAGTTCCCATAATAGGGAAGCAAAAAATATTGGCCCAGTCAAAGAACATTCAGATGCACTACAGTAATATCCTGAAGAAGAAAGCCTGGTAGGCAGAATTGTTAGCATTTTATTATTATTTACATTACCATCGCCTCCCAGTGAGACCCCATTTTGCTAGACTTGCTTAAGCCTGTCCCTGAGTAATGGTGACCTGCTCTCCACCAGCCTCTTTTCCAAAATAGTGTTCTGTAAGAAGGGCAACATAAAAAATACGAAATGTAAATTAAACAAATCTTTACCAGACTCCTCCATCTCTTTTTTTTTTTTCTTTTTTCTTTAACAGAAATGACCACCTGTGATGAATATATATTGAAAGGGAATAAAGGCAGTCATTGTAGGCAAATCAAGTCTACACAAAAGGTGTTATTTCTGAACAGAAGGGATGTCTACGTAATCTAAATATGTTACAAGGTTTTGTGAATTTCCTTTCTCTTCTTGACCTTTTATTTGGTGTCTTACACTCAGTATTCAGTAAACTATTCTTTCTTGGTGATGCTCTTCTCCCAAAGTATACTTTAATGCTATAGAGTTTTTCACACAGTCACTACAGAAATCAATAGTTATGATACTTCAGGTTGTCATAAGCATGAGGCCATTGTCTAGAGTGTGCAGTGAACAATCTTTCTCTCCTAACAAGACAGCTTTATCTCAGAACAAGATACTGAAACTCCCACTTACCTTGTAAATTCCTTAAATGCTGTTATATGATGTTTAGGTTTCTGTAATGAACCGGTCATATATTGCAGGCCTTAAAAAATCCTTTTGTACTGTGGGTTGAACTCATTAAATAACACGAAAAGATCTGAAATACCTGCATTTTATTGTGGGATTTCCAGAATCTCAACATATGGAGGAGTACACTTGTCAGAGAAGAAACAACAAAATCTGTGATTATACTGCATTAAGTAAATAGAATAGCTTAGTCAATCATTTTATTAGTTCTTAAGATGTAAATGTTCAATGCAATTAAATCCTGTTATTAGTCATGTTTGTTTTCCTTGCAATGCAGCTACAAAACCTGGCTGGACCCTATTCTGCTATGTTTCCTACAGAGATGGACTCACCCTAGAGAGCTCGCAGCCTCTATGAATAATACACAGATGAGCAAGCCGCATAAAGGGAATAAATAAATATGGAAAAACGAATGGAGAAAACAAATGGACTACATAGAGAAGGCCAATTCTTTACAGGCATTAACTTTGAATCCCTGCCTGTCATTATCTATTACTGATAGACTCAGTCATGGGTTACAGAGAAGTAATTTGTTTTGACGTTTTTGTAATTTGATTCCTGATGTTTGTCTGATCTTGGCTGAGTGGTAGACAAGTATGTAATGCATAAAGTTTCTAAAAGCTTGGTCAAGATATTAGGAATGAGTTACACAGGGCACATATCTTATGGTAAGAAGATTTTTGTAATTGACTTCACTAGATCCCTTGCAGCTGTGGTCCAGTGACCACATAGGATTATTTAACTCATTCCATCTTTCATCTATGGGACAGAAGCAAGCAGTACAAGTGTCCTTGACCTTAGGGCTTGCCTAGGTACTTGCACTCTGTTCAGAAAATGTGGCCTCTGGCCCTGACAGAGGGCTGCCAATTGTAGCATATTGAAAAGCAGTAATTGTAGCTTAGTCAAATCTATGACATCACTATGCAGATTACCTGGCACTTATAGTGATAGTACTTCACCAGGCATCTATAAACATGGCCACTAAATATTCAGAAGAAGCTGTAATACTATCTTACAGACTTTCCTCTCTTTATAAACACTTCTGAATTAAAGAAAACTTTGCATATTTGAATTTTAGAGCACACAAAGACATCTGCATCTCACAGTTCTACCCACTCCAAAATAGTTATTAATGAATTGAAGCACTGTGTAGCGTTTTTCCACAAAATTTGTGCCAAGCTCCCTTTTGATCTATTTAGTATTTCTCATGTACATTGCTGACACTGCTTTAAAAAAAAAAAAAAGAAAAGGCGGGGGCAGTGTAAATGACAGAAGTTGAAGTGGAAAAATCTTTAAAAGGTTTTTATCTTTTAGTAAAACTAATGATAAGCAAATAACTACATTTATTGTGCCTCAACTCAAGGATATCAATACCTTTGGTTTAATTCCCTTCTGAAATACTGTGCAATTCTTTGAAGAAAATTCCCTTGCCTTGCCTTGCCATGCATTGCTGTGCTTCACCTTTGCCATTGCCTTTTATAAAGGAGATATCATTAACATCTGTTAAGTACCAGCTCTAAGTCAGTAGAGCAAATGTAAAAGGGAGAAAAATCAGAGGAGGAAAAAAGAGTCAGAAAGAAGGGCTGAAGCCTCCCGACACCAGCATATACTTTTTACAAGAGCTATGCTTGGATTGAGGCTATGACCTCATCAGCATCCTTCATAGGCTTAGTCCCCTGATCCTGGGGATCTCTTGGACATTTTGTAGTACCTGCCTATACAAATCAGGCTCCTGGGAAATGGTACATACCGATTTTTTTTTCCAGGATGGAGCTAAGGTCCCTGTCTATATCCAGGAACTGAAGAGGACTGTCAAATACCTATGAACTGATTAAGAAATTTAAACTGCTTTGGTTATTAAATGAACGTTTTTGCTCTTTATTGAGCCCAGAAGATGCGGACAATTCAACAGTTTTGCTAGTTTTTTATAAAAACCGAAGAGAAACTCTCTTTTCATTTGCAAAATACAAATAAATTAAAATAATGTAAACTGCAACCTCTGCCACTAAATTTAGGAATGTTATGTAATGCATTAAAAATGTAAAACTTTTTTCCAACAGAGATCGATATTTTATATGAACATTAAAATAGGTGTGGTTTTACTGCTTTTCTCTGTTTTAACAGTACAATAGACCCCCAAGCATAACAGAGAAGGGTAAGTCAGAGTGATGTCTGCTTTATGTTGCTGAAATAGTTACCAAGAATAGTAACGAATGTGATCTCAGCAGATTCATTATAAAGGATATTCTAACGAATTTTCTCTCTTGAATAGCTGGCTGGCAGATGAACATGGCTACATAAAAAGGAAAGCTAGAGGAATGAACATATAATGGTGTCCATTGTTTGGATATTGTTGCTAACAATATGTTCATGCCTGTTTTGTATGAAGCCTCCCAGAAAGCAGTATTTTAGTAGAATGCAATGTATTTCTTTACCTTGTGATGTTTCTTCCTTGAAAGTTGGGAAATGGGTAAGAGAAAAAACAATACCTTCAAAAGAATAACAAATGGAGTGAGAACCTTTATAATCTTCAATATCCAGGTATATTCATACAGTTACCTTTAAGTGTTTTCTTTTTTTAATTATTTTTTATTTTGTTTTCTGAGAGGGTTCCTTGGAAAGTTGCTCTAAGCCCTTCCACTCAAAATTTCTGAACTTCCATGCTGCAGTAATTCTCTTCTTTTACTTATGACCATCTTCCTGGAAAAGGAATCTTCATTTTCTATCTGTCTCAGCTTTCTTAGTTTTAAAGAAAAAACTAATAGCTCTCTTTCTTTTGAATTCAGTTAGTGAAGCAATTACAATTTCTCAGAAATCATGTAGGCAAGCTACATGAATAAGAGAAGGAGAAGGCTGCTGCTTTAAATAAAATTTATATGTTAGTGAAGACTGTTTTCCGTTTGCACAAGAGCTTTTTTTATCTGTGTTCACTGACCAAGTTCCCTGCTATTGTAAATGTTCTGCACCTCAGTGAAGACAGTGAGGTGCTCCCAGCTGAGTTCACTCAAAATTAACCCTTCCTGAAACCTTCATTTGTAAGGATGGAATTAAGAGACATGTCAAGACTGTTTGTACTTTAAAGCTTTCTTAGGCCTTCTTGACATAGTTGGAAGGAAGTTCATCATTAAGCCCATGATTATTGGCAAGATCATAGTCAAGTCTTCATTACCTAGGCTTGGTTAATATGGGTTTTGAATTATACATGCAGACACCCTTCACATCATATGTCTACACAAAGCAACACAGCTTCCAAAGAGTTCCTGTGATATGTGGATTCCCAGGCTCAGGCCAGCTTCAACTCAGAGCTTCATGCCACCACTGATGCAAACACTCATTCCCTGTTTCTTTCCCTGTTCTTCTAGACCAGTTTACACTTGTTTTATGTTACTTCTTGTTTTGTATTATTCAGGTTGCCTGTGGCAATTGGATATTAGGACACTTAAGAAGATAGGATCTAGCAATCCCATGTCTACTTTAGTTTCTCCTGAAAGCACATCATATTCCTACAGCACAGGCAGAACATTTTTTCTCCCAAACTTGTTTGTCCACGGCCAGACCTGTAGACCTACCTCAGGGCAGATGTTCATAGAAACACCAAAACAATAGTGTTTTTCTATGTAAAGCTGTATGACAGTTTCAGCTGCTTTTATGTGTGTGGTTAAGGATCAACAGCATTTATACTGAAATCAGATTAAATAAAATTTTGCTGATTTTTTTATTCTTCAGGAAAAACTAAAGTTTTGTATTCCAGGTTAAAAAGGTTTGTGGATAGACAGACTTTATGACAGTTTTGCTATTTGGAACTGACTTAGTTTAAAATTGGTTTTTGTGCTTTGTTTTACAGACCATTTCTTGAAATTTTTGCATATTGGCTTTCTTCAGCAACACATTTTATACCCTGAAGAAGTTTTTGCATTCAAATAATTTATTACAACGGACTGGAGATGGTTTGTTGATCCTCAAAATTTTAAACCAAGATTTTTATTTTCTCTCTGTTTTTAGAAGTATCAATATCTCAGAAAGTATATGGGGGAAAGGATAAAGGATACAGATGTTGGAGTTTTTGCCTAACTCATTGCTAAGAGCAGGGAAGTAGGCCAAAATAAAATGAGAACATAACTTACCATTTTTCTGTTCCAGCCTAGGACCACCATGGCAGTGTGAGAAACCAGGTATGATTCAGAGGTAGTATTTTTGAGGGAAAATAAATGGTAGACTAGATTAAAGCATACAAGTGATATCACTTGGTTTCCTACTAACTTTTCACAGACTAAATTCAAAGCCCTAGAAGTCCAAGGAGAAGATAAGAGACAGAGCCACTAGTTGGCATTCATCCCAGGGACACAGCCATACATAACTGGATTTCAGTAGTCTTCCTTTTTTGAAAATTGAGGAAATAAATACAAAAAGCCTTTTCCCATACTAGAACCTTCCTTGAACATTTTAGCAGTCTAAAGTTATCTGTTTTCATCTCTTCTGAGCATAGCTATATGAAGTATTAGATATACAGCAGCTAAAATCTTGAAGACACAATTAAACCCTATGTGAGGTATTTTATTAAAAAGAACTTTGGACACAATAATTTCATTAAGGTTGCATAAGCAAACTTCCTATAGATGCACATGTCTAAATGTTGTTGGTTTCAATGCAATTGCATTGCTCTTTTTTTAACCCTTCAAACAATTAACTCTTCCATTGCCAAATTAATAATAAAATAAAATAAATAAAATAAAATAAAATAAAATAAAGTAAAATAAAATAAAATAAAATAAAATAAAATAATAAAATAAAATAAAATAAACTTCTTTTAATATGGCATTGCCTTCTCCTGACAGATACCTGGCCCGTCTTTTGTTATATCCTGTAAATACATGACTATTGTTAATTGTTTATATAACCACTTTTCAGTGTTTTGTTTGTTTGTTTGTTTGGTTAGTGGGATTGTCTGTGTGAATTCACATTAAAAATAACTGAATGCTGATATTCAGATAATTCAGAATGATCAACTGAAGGCTGATGATATTTATTGTTAACTCACTGACACCAGTTAATGTTTAAAAGACAAACTTTATAAACTCAGTGCAGGAATTACTAGATGAAGTATATTGCCTGGCCTATGATGATAGATAGCCAAGACTATCATATGTGTTTTGCCTTTTTTTTAGTGTAAGAAACTGCATTATCAGTTTCCAGTGTACGTCTGCGCTTTTGTGCTCTGCTATGTCTTTTATGAATAAATTATAAACTCAGGCAGAAAAGAAAATTAAAAGGAAAAAAGAATGTTCATACACAGATGTTGAAAAATAGCCCTAGGTATGTGCTGCAGGACAGTTTATGGGCTGTCATTGTGCATTAAGTTTTCTATGACAATGTTAGTGGTTTCCAGGCCTATTGCAAAGAGGAGAACTACAACAGAAAAACTTTGACACACAAAAGCATCCAAATGTGCTATCAACCAAGCAATCCTCTTTCTGTAATCTTTTCAAAAGAAATCTCACAACCTTTTTCACTGGGTTATGTCTCAGTTGATTATCAATGCTGCTGAAATGTAAATGCATCAGAATTCTTTTTGTAAAAGACATCCCTTTTCAGGATTAAGAATTCATGAAGAATTGTATTTTGTAACAGATTAATTAAATAGATATCATAGAAGTGTCCCCAGAATACTAAAAGGTATCAAACTAGATATAGACATTATTTATCAGAAATCATAATAGCAGAAAACAGATTTTTAATTATTTTTTTAGAGATTATTTCTAATTAATTTGCTACATAGGAGAAAACTTAAAAAGAAAGCTTATAAATTCATGAAAGAACATAGGAAGACCAAGTACCAAAAAAAAAAAAAAAAATTTGAAAGACTAAATAGATGAAGAGGGCAGCTGTTACAAACTTCCACATTATTTAGCAAGTGGTCATGGGCTCTGTGGTCAGTTAATTGACAGAGCAAGATTGATGTAGGCAACAAAAGAACAAAATATATAAACATCAAAAGACTTAGTTAAATTCAGGATTCAGGTACATATAACATAGATTTTCTACATTTGTTGAAATTTGTTCAGTTTCTTGAAAAATACATTGAATGTAGTGAAAGTAGATGATGTGTTCTCTCTTGAAAAGGTGTTAAAAAAAAAAAAAAAGCTTCTGGAAAAACAGAAAGCATCTGGTTTGATCTTAAACTGGACAGTATAAATTTTCCTGGAAAGTTTAGGCATGTTGATGAATTATCTGTCTGGAAAAGATATCACCACTGATTCTTGTAAATAATCAGTCTTTGCTTTTACAGTTTTGGATGTTTTCACATGAAAAGGTTTATTATGTATGGAGAAATGGCAACACCCACAAAGCCAGTGATTTGCCAAGTGGATTGAGCCTTCAAACTATGGGAACCATATTCATATACATAGCTGATAAATGAAAATCATGTGCCTATACTGAATCCTCTTACAAAAACAGGGAGAACTCATATGGACCATTTTTCTTAGTGATTTTGTGTTGTTCCAGCAGTTCTATGTGTTGAGTCAGTGACACTCTACTACACCTTAAGGGATCTGGAATTTGTCTGGGAAGAGAAAGCTGCTTAGTAAGAAACTGATTGCCTTGTTGAGCCATGAGTACTGAGGATAAAGTATTATTAGTTGCATCATATCTTTCTAGCAATTTTTCACCCACAAATTCTAAACCACCAAAAAGATTATTCTCTGATATTTGCTTGCATTTTTTTTTTCTCTACTAAATCCTACTTCCTCTCTTTCTAATTAATAGTGGTACTGGGTGTTTTTGATTTTTACTGAAAAGATATAAAAGGGAAAAATTTTTAACTTCCAAATTTATATGTCTATATCTGCAGATGTAAAACTGTGATCTGCAAGTGTAAGATGGTATATTAAAGTGACATTTGCATATTTTTACTTGACTAAGATTTGAGCTTAGGATTCTTGAGTTCACTTACAGTAAATGAAGACATCATTAACATCCAAAACACAGCAAGGAACTCAATGACTTAGCTTAGCATTTGGAGAGGTTAACCTCTGGAAAGGTTTCCATATGGATTTGGTATCTATATGAAAACAAAACGGATGAAAAAAAAAATCAGCAAAAATACACTTTTATATATTTTGGATCTATAATTATGTTTGCAGCTCAGACTTAATTCTATGACAAGGTGATATCATGAACTTGACTTGTAAAAAAAAAAAAGCAAACTATTTTTAGGACAGTAAACATATTTCACGTTTTACTTAGAAAAAAAAATGGTAAGATTACAGAACCACGAGACAATATTTTTGTGCTCTAATAAATTACTGCTGATGGAGACAATCCTTTGATTTCTGTATTAAGAAAAAAAAAAAAAAAAAAGACATACCAGAAAATGGATTTTTCAGGCAAATCCTGTCCTGTTACTAAATTTCTGAATTGAACGATCTTAGACGTAAACAGGAGAAATATGGAAACTCAGAAAATCTTCAACACATTGCAAAAGAAAGAAATAGAAGAAAAGAAACAGAAAACACCAGAAGCCAGCAGTCACACTGTCTTTTCCAATACTCTTCTCCTTCAGCCTCAGAACTGAACACAAATCTGCAAAAGAAATCATTCAGTAAACGGCCTTTGCAGAGTTGGTTTGTGAAGATCTCCACCAGCAAACAACAGGGTTACTTTCACTGTCTAACTCAGACTATATATTGTATGACTAAGAAACAGTTAAAGTAAATTTCTAATGAACAGCATGAATTTAAGGTATCTCCCTTCTCTTTTAATGACAAGTTGGCTTACTGATTTCTTTTCCAATCTGTATTCAGGTTTGGACTCAGTGCCTGGACTGAGGAAAAATGCAGCAGCAGCAGTTGTTCATTTATTTATGTTGTATTTCTTGCTTCTCCTTTTTATTTGTGATCATGCTTGTCCCTTTCTCTTCCAACTTTGGCTGCAAGTGCACAGTTAACTAGTTCAAAGGGGAGAACAGATTACCTGACTTAATTAATCCATTTGTTGTTCTAAGTCTTGCTTTATTTATGAGCATTCTACTTTTTGGTTTTACTTTTCATGTCAGAAACCTCAAACTATTTTCACCTCAGCCTCAGGAATTTAATTAAAATTAATTAATTAATATTCAGGAATAAATTTAAAAAGTGTTTACTTCCTGCAAACTTCAGCTTTCTCTGAAACCTGTTACTTGGTGATGACTTGGAACAAGAGAACCTAGCAGAGGTCTGCCTTTCTGGCAGAAGTCTGACAGATCACTATTTTGTAAGATGATCTTCTGCACAAAATTGCAAGATGTTCCAGCTGGCTTTTTTTGTGTCTATACAGAAAGGCAAAGGGGAGGGTCTGAGAACAGGCATACAATTTCCAAACCTTACACATATTAATGGCAAGCATTTGGCTGTGCCTGCATGTCAGTTTCCCTGTTACTTTTCATACATGCCAATGATTATTTTAAATCATTCCCTTGTCTCTACAAGCCTCGTGAATATAACAGAGAGCTTTTAGAGCACTGGGGTAGATCACCAAGGAAGGCTGAGGAGTTTCTAGATTTAAGAAGTTATGCAGAAACAATAAAGGTGTAGGAGGTTGATAATGTTGCTGAAGGAGGCAGAGGGTACTCAGGATGACCTGAAGGTCTCTCCAGCACAGCTTGCTATTGTTTCATGACATGTCTGGCTAGCTGGCGGCATGCTAAATGTATTGGAGTCTGTCTTCTGGAAAGAGGACAAAGCGTTCTTTTAGTGCAGTCTGTGAATTCACAAAGTGGATCTTGATGAACCTGGATTAAACTTAACACAAAACTGTAAACAGACGCTAGGCATTTCAATTCCCTACAGATAAGGGTATCTGTAAGGAAAGTCAGAGCTGCACATTGTGCAAATTAATGAGTTAGGCTAGAGTAAGCCTAGGCAGTGCTTGGATGAGAATTAACCTAGAAAAATGCTTAGAAAGGTGATTTCACTTCTTCATCATAGGTTTCTGCTTTCAGCAATCTTCTGGGCTGCTATAAGGTTGTCTGACATATCTGGCACTTTACATCATAGAGACTGTGCAATAAAAATTGACTAAGCAGGAATAATGAGATTACCTTCAAAAAAATGGATGTTGAATTGTATTTTGTTATTGAAGTATATTTTTAACAAAAAATATTTCAGAAATATTTTGTGTTGTGTTTTGTGAAGAATAAAGTGATCTTCATTGTTCTCCTTCATCCTCTCAGACAGTGACAGAACGAGGTTGTCACTACTGTGTGGAGGTGTTGTATACCACCAGTTGTGGCATATCAGTGCGCAAAGCTCATAAAATCTTTTGCAGTTTTCAAATGCCAATATGTCAGGAGGGATTTGGTTTTCCTTTTGAATTGACAAAACAAACAAACAAACAAACAAACAAACAAATATACTTCTAAGAGTTATACAAGAGAATAGATAAGAGGATAAGAGAGGGACTAAATGTCATTAAAAAAAAAAAGAGAGAGAGAGAGAGAAGAAATCAGTATGATGTCAATACCAACACTCAAAAACGTCATACATAAAGGAAGCATACCGTTGTTTAGGTTGCATAACACTGAACACAGTGTAAAAACAGTTGTATTTTGAACAATCGAACTACACAGTAAAACAGGTTTGCCTTATCTATCAGCATACTTGAAACCCCAGCTGTATGCATTCCTTATAGCAGAGGTAGATACTAGATTAATGTAATTATATATGTATACAAATATAAACACATGCACATATATATCCTATCTAAATATGGAACCTATGTGCATTCTTCCCAAACTGGATCCTGCCAAACTTAAATTAAATAATAATAAATCAAAAGTTTTCCTTAAGTTAAATTCTAAAATTACGTTTCCATTCTAAGCTTGCTGGAGTGTCAGCAGCACAACCCTCCCAAGTCTGCACCAGCAACTCTGCAAAAGTGTTTTCCCTAAAATATGATAATTGTGAAGTTCACTGTTTATGAATTTTGGTCTTTATATGACAAGTATGGTAATATACAAGAATTGCTTGGCATAAGCTGTTGCTTCCCTGTGGCAGCTACCACTGTGATCTCAACAACCATGTGATTTTCAGAACCAGTGAAAGTGACAATGTGCAACAGGAGTACATTTTGTTGTTTCAAAGGTGATATATCTAGCACAGGTAGGAGTGGGCTTGATGGGATTTTCCTTACACTCCAGCTTGTGGTGGATGATAGCAATATAACTGTTTCTTCCCAGCTTCATCTGTATTATAAATGATTTAACACAGGTTGTGATATGGTGCTAGCTGGGTGGGCCATGGTACACAGACCCCTGAGGCAACGTTCTTCTGTTAAAAGTTGTGGAAATGGCATTGTCTTAGAAATGTACCTGGCACCAATTCTCTTGCCTGGTAAAGATTTATATATATATTCTGCTCTGTAATACAGTGCAGGTGTTAAAGTTACTTGGTGAAAATGACAAAGAAATAGCTAATAGAAAATCCATCCAGAGATAATTCAAATAAACATGTTGGACTGCTATTCATTTGATTCTCCATTAATGTACACCTGGAACAGGCATTACTCTGCCCAGCAGGAAGTTCACTGTGCTCCTATCATGATTAAGTGATGTCTGACACCTCCTGCTTGTTTGTTTCACGTCACAGCTCCATAAGGTGAAAAGCAGTGAAGAAACAGGCTTTGTCTTTTCATCTGCTAATATTTAAGACTTAACAGCATTTTCAAGGGAAAAGAAAGCACAAAAGAACAACCTTCAATAGAATATATATAAACTACCACAACCTCAACAGAGATATTTATTTAAATATCTCCCCCTACCTTTTAAGTTTTTGTTTTTTTTTTTTTTTAATTTTATTCTTAGATTTTTAGACACGGGAAAAACAGTAATTACACAGGGCATGTTGTGGAAGATATAAAGCATTATTATGGATTTCTCCACAGAAACTGGATCAACTGGTCCAAGAAGACCAGTTTAGACTATCTAAAGTCTACATTTTTAAAACATAAATTAACAGTGGAAAATCGATTTTCATGGAAGTCTTCAGTGTCTCTGGATTCATAGGTCTGTGTTACGGGTGATAGCAGACACTTACTTGTGGACACTTGCAAGTACAGAGTTCGTGTACAAACAGCCACACCCAGACACTTTGGAGCAAGCTATTTTTTCTGAGCAAGCTCACTAGAAATGATTGAATTTCCAGTGAGGGATGCCAGAAACACTTTCCATGTCTCCTAAACACTATAAGAGAGCAGTTCCGAGTTATGTGCCTCAATATGCAGAAGAAATCAATTTAGCCACTACCTTTCTGAATCTCAGCTTTTACCATATTAATTTCTCTCTTTTATTTGGAAGATATGAAGTTGTAAAGCAATAAGCAGTGTGAATTTCATGCAAGGTATGTCCAAAGCCTGCCTTCTTGCCTTCCTTTAAAAAGTTTATATGCCATCTGTGGAATTGTTTCTGTAAATAAATCTAGGGAGCTATACCAGGGACCGTGATGATATGTTTTTGAACATGTGCTGACTAGCTTTTCAAAATCATTTTATAATTTACTGACTTTCCCCATTACATGGTGCAGGGTAACATAAATGGGTGTATAAATCTGAAAGATGTTTATATCCAGGAAAAACATATATTTCCAAATAACTAGAGAATTCCCCTGTCATAACAGCCAATAGTGCGCCAATTCCTTTAATGATCACCACAGAGTGTTCAGGGTTTAGGAGCCTGACTGTTTGTTTGGGAAGATATTCTTATAGAAAAATTGATACAGAATAGGTTACATATGTTCGGACCAATTTTAGAAGAATATTCATCTATCCTGATAATTGAATATATATATATACCAAGCAAACCTCAGATGGAAAAAGCCTTAATTTTGTGAGTGATATAATTGAGCAGGTATAAACAGTCTTCTCAAGTTTCTTTTATCTAAACTACCTCATGCTGCTTGTTTGCCTACACACGTGCGTGCGATGTGGGAAGGAGAGCAGGAGGTGGCAGGAGACACCTGCCCTGCCCACCGCACAGCACTGGAACTTCTCTTCTGCTCTCAGACCATGGCACTACCATGGCCACCAACAGGCTTCCAGAGACACAGGCAGGGCACTCTTGAAGTAAAGCGCTCTGACAGACGCACATCCATTGTGAAACACATAGTACTCACACACTTACCAGCAGCTATTTCTGGTCCCCTTGGCAAGGTCTGTTGAAATTCCAAGTTGTACAAGTTGCCTATTTTTTTTTATATTTTGGTTTCTGTAGGCAAAGGTTCAAATATTTACCACTGAAGATCCCAGTTCATTCTCTTATTCTGTTTTCTTTTTTCATTTAGTGATACAAGCAAAATTAAGGATACAACACACACACACACAAAAAAGAAAAGAAAAGAAAAGAAAAGAAAAGAAAAGAAAAGAAAAGAAAAGAAAAGAAAAGAAAAGAAAAGAAAAGAAAAGAAAAGAAAAGAAAAGAAAAGAAAAGAAAAGAAAAGAAAAGAAAAGAAAAGAAAAGAAAAGAAAAGAAAAGAAAAGAAGAAAAAAGAAAAGAAAAGAAAAGAAAAGAAAAGAAAAGAAAAGAAAAGAAAAGAAAAGAAAAGAAAAGAAAAGAAAAGAAAAGAAAAGAAAAGAAAAGAAAAGAAAAGAAAAGAAAGAAAAGAAAAGAAAAGAAAAGAAAAGAAAAGAAAAGAAAAGAAAAGAAAAGAAAAGGAAAAGAAAAGAAAAGAAAAGAAAAGAAAAGAAAAGAAAAGAAAAGAAAAGAAAAGAAAAAAGAAAAGAAAAGAAAAGAAAAGAAAAGAAAAGAAAAGAAAAGAAAAGAAAAGAAAAGAAAAGAAAAGAAAAGAAAAGAAAAGAAAAGAAAAGAAAAGAAAAGAAAGGTGGTAAATCATGTCAATCATGTCTTAGATCTATGGTGCATTTTACTTCCAGGCAAGGTTGTTTTTTTAAAAAATTATTATTATTATTATTAATTTTTAATTATTATTTTTGAACAAGAGAAAGGTTCTGCTATATTAAAGTTCAAATGATAAAAGGATTTCTCAGAATCTAAATCTAAATTAGAAATTGGTATGATCCAGTCTTATAGACTTGGATAGCAGTGCGAGAAGGGCAGGGCAGGGCAGGGCAGGGCAGGGCAGGGCAGGGCAGGGCAGGGCAGGGCAGGGCAGGGAAGGGAAGGGAAGGGAAGGGAAGGGAAGGGAAGGGAAGGGAAGGGAAGGGAAGGGAAGGGAAGGGAAGGGAAGGGAAGGGAAGGGAAGGGAAGGGAAGGGAAGGGAAGGGAAGGGAAGGGAAGGGAACCAGGGAGGTCTGCTTGTCCAAGTATAAAAGAAACACAAGGTTTAGGGTAAAATCCAGATCTGGGCAGTCCGTAGTTCACAATTATATGAAACATGGAAGGAGAAGCCAGTTTGCAGCTTTCTGAGATTATTCTGAAATTCTATGTTCTAGAACTTCATATGCCCTTGCCATTAGCAGCTTTCTCCCAATAACACCATCGTTCAGAAATATTTGGAATAGCCCAATACCAGTAGATCAGACTTCAGGAATAAAAAAAAAAAAAAAAAAAGACAGTAAAAAGATTTGCCACTTAGCAAGCACAGATAATAACATTTCATCAGCCTCTCCACAAATGAGAATTTCCCAGTGGAATCACCTCATTTCCTTGTTTGTTGCTGCACAGTTATTTGCAATATATTAAATATTATTTAAACAATTCTACTGTGAAATTAAAATTTTAGTAAGTTCCACACTGACACTTTGAACTTGTGTTAATTGTTATTGGAACTATCAAATATGATTTTACTACCTAAATTTTCAGTAAGAAAATATTTCTGACATCACAAACTGCTTTTAGATTTAGTCAGTTGCACAAGTATTAGTATTTTAGACAAATCACAGAATTTTTCTAACATAGCAAATGCTTAGTTAATTGTAAAGCACTGCAACTGTCAGTTCAGGACATATTGCAGCATTTTCAGAGCACTGATTGGTTTTCTTCAAATTACAGGAGACAATAAGGAATCTCTTTTAAAGCCTAGGAAGCAGAACAATACTTTCAAATTGTTATTTGCAATACTAATTTTCAACAAAAGGGTTAACTTTGGACCAAAATGTTCCCATAGTTCGGCCAGTCTTATTTGTTTCACTGTTCTGCTGTCGAGCATTATAATGATCATAGAGTTCAATTATGTGTTTATTATCTTCCTGGGAAACTCTCAAGAACTTATAAAACAAAAACATTTTTCTGTCATCCTAAAAATAAATAAATAAATAATGAGATCTTGTAATGTAATATGCCTGTATGTGTTCTTTCTAGGGGGATATGTGATACAACAAATATTCAGCTGTTGCAGATGAAAGGAAATGAAGGTACCTTGTAAGAGAGATGACTGTAAGAGAGAATGTATGCTCAAATTTTCATCAATTTATAGTGCTGGACACTGAAACAGCTACGGGATGAGAATGATAGTTACTGTTACTTTTGCCTTTGAGACAGAAACCTCCATCTGAGGTGATGTACTGTAACAAGTTCAGAAGTCTCATCCACAAAGGACAGTGTAAAATCCTCTTTACACTGTCAGAGGAGGTTAGAGAAAGCTTTACATGATTCAGTGTTATTATAAAAAAAAAAAAAAAAAAAGATTAATCTACACCCAGAGAAAGAGAACTGAATGCCTTTATTTCAGATGAATTATTTGTTTTTCATTAGCCAAAGTAAAATGCCACAGTAATATATTAATAAAATATCAATATTTACTTTTAAGCCTGCCAAGGTGTCAGCTACACAGAAGTTAAGAGGTTTGTGGGAATTTATTAATATGTCCATAGTCTGTCTCTGTAGTCTGTTCCTATAGGCCTCATATCATGTTTGATCATGAAAAATGAAAACTGCTGAATAATAGTTAAATTAACTGAATGCTTGCACTGATGTACAGTTCAGCTTATCCCTAGGAAGATGTCTCTAGCTGGTCAGACGAACTCTTCCCCAGGAGCACCTGTTTCCCTCTGTTGATGACTGTGGGTTCCCAGAGTGACTGGCTCCACTATAAATGACTGTTCTGAAGCTGTCTTAAATTGGCCATGGTAAAGGTCACTTTAGCGCTGTAAGGTTTCCTGCCAGTTTGAGGTGAACTGTTATATACCATCAACACTAAAAATGTTAGTAGTGCTGTAATTTGGGCACTTTGACCTATTTATGTTACAGTGCTTTAGAAATACAAGAATGTCATTGTGTCCTAAGTCCACAGTGGACCATAGGAGCTATGACAGTCAGTGTTACTTTCTGACAGACTACAGACTGCCTTTCTGACACCAGTTCTGGCATCCAGGGTGAATTTCAGTTACAGGTCTGTCAGAAAAGACAGGGAAAGCTCCCACACCACAACAGAAAATAGTCTGGGTTTTTGGTCACTTGTGGAAGCTGAGTGAAATTACTCTGAATACTTCCAGGCAAAGGGGGAAGGTGATCCATGTTTTTCTTGTTGTTTCTTTGAGTTGTTGCAATTACCAAAAAGGTCTCCTTGTGTTCAATTGCAGTAAGAGGTAAAAGGAGGAAACTATAAGTAAAGAGAAAGTTCCCACTGCATTTTACATAAAGTCCATTTTAGAAAATGCACTCAGTGCATTACCTTTTCCTTCAGGTAAGCAAGGTAAAAGAACACCTACTTTATATATCCTGACACAATCGGTAATACTCTTCTACTCTCAGCACCACAGGACTCAGGTGACTGCCTACCAATCCTTAAGAACTGTACCATAGAACTTACAGCTCCCACAAGTCTTATGCACCTCCAGGGTTGGATGAGCCCTCAGGAAAATTTTAGTTTTTAAATTTTGGACTTGGGAGCAGAGCACCAGCATTTCTTTTTCTATTCAACTCTTATTTTCTACGTTGCAATGAGCTAAAATGAATGAATGTCGCATAGCCATTTGGAGTGCAGATGTTCTGGAGCTAAAAACTTTGGATATGAACCCAATCTTCTTATCTTTTTATAAGAATTGTTAAATTAAGCGGTGGGACTCAAGCCTATCTCTGATTTATATGTATCTTACATAGCTAAATCTCTATAAATTTAATCATATTTTTCTTATATTGGCAGCTTTCCTTCCAGAATATTAATGGTGTCTGGCACTTAAGTGCTGTTACTTACATAAAGAGCTAATAAATATGTCATTCAGCCTAACACAATGTGTTTGAAATAAACCAACAGAACAAATATATATATTTTTTAATATGGCTGCTCTTATATTTTTGTCTGAAGACAGGAGCCACTAGAGGACACCATACACCTCAGAAAAAGAAGAGTTCTTTCCCAGGGGAAAAACTTAAAACTCATTCCACTTGTACATAACTGACTTCATCTTTCTCACAAAATTTATTTGTAAAGTTTGCAATGAAAGTATTTGCTTGCAATTAGCTTTTCATTTCTATCTCATTTATCTCCTATGACACAGTTCATGGACCAGATGATCTTGGAGGTCTTTTCCATCCTTAATGATTCTATGGTTCTATGGCAACAGAATGAAGGCTGGAAAACTGAATTTGGACTTCATTTCGGCAAAGGTGCATTCTCTGTGAGTTATGCCTGGATAAAGTGAACTGTGTTCAACATTTCTTTTAAAAAATATGACAGCAGCAAAGTAGTCTGCTTTGCGTTTTCAAATAGCTGCCTTCTGGGACACCATACAATTTTAACAACAATTCATTTATGCCATGGCTATAATTGAAGTTGTGATGCTTTGCAATTACTTTCATTGGAGCTAGGTCTTCACTTTAGATCTGTAGGATTTTCAAGGAAAATGTTCTGTTTAGTTACTCAGCTAACTATATATAATACATACAATTTCTGGAGGAATTGAGGTAAAAATAATATTTAGAATAGTTCTTCTTTCTTTGTCAGGAGTTGCATATACATAATTTTCCACCTACACCACTTTTCCTTATCCACACATCAATCCCAGTTGAATAGTAATTGAAAATACAGAGCATCCCGTAAAACTGAGCCCTTTGTTCGTGTTAGAAACAAGGAAACCCTATAATCCTGGGTGGAAAGGGTTTGTTCTAACCAGTAGACCATTTAGTGTTATAAGATATATAAATACAGCTAGTTGGATACTTGGGCGGATGTTCAATTCATAAGTGTATTGATAATATGGCTTCAGTGAAGTCAGCAAAACTCTTTGTATTGATTCAAAACAACCTAGCTGGTAAGAGTAATGGTTATTTTTACATTAGTTTATGGTTTCATGTGAGAAAATAAAAGAATTTATAGTATCAGATACTAGAATTCAGATCCCAACCTTTCTTTTCTTTTTCTTGTTTCCATTATTGATTTTCTGTTTGGAATACTGGGGTTTTCCTCCACAAAATATTTATAGTTAGGGCAAATTCTTAGCCACACTGGCAGGATTAAAAATACTGCTCTAAACCATTTTATATTTCTAGGTTATTGTGTGACATTTATTGGGGGCATAATGAGACTTCTATTAAAATGAGGTTGAATCATGTACCTTTTTATTTCTTCCCTTTTTGTGTCAAATACATATATATATATAAAGCTAATATACATATTAGCTTTTTTTTTAAAAATATTTTTTTCCTTGTTTGTTAGTTTGTTTTAATCTCTGTGTTTAACCAGCTGAACCATCTCTCCTGCTTTGCAGAACTGAATGGCTTTCAGCTACCATTGCTTTTCTGGAGCAGGCTGGACACAAAGAAGAGCTTACTGAACACACTAATAATTGTGGTTCTGCTAAGATTCACACATCTAGTGTATATCTGTTTCAAACTGGGGGCTGCTCTTTTGACAGTGTGACACAGTCAGAGATGATGTTTGGTTTTGTTTAATTTTTCTCATTTTGTCCTCATTTGAAAACAATTTTAATCATGAAGATACTGAAAAATTTAAACTCAGACTGAAAACTGAAGCTCTAGCCACTCAGGCTTTGTTAAGCCACTGCTGGTCTTCTCTGTAATGCAGTGCCCTCATGTGCATAACCAGGGCTCTCGCAGTCAAAATTCAGTGGCCAAATATAATGAAAACAGATTGTTTTTAGGAAGAGCGGGTGATTTAGGAGAGGGAGAGATCAAATGTTGTTCTTGCACTTTATTTTCTGAAAAGTCAGAACTTCAGCGTAAGACAATAATATAAGACTAAGCACTACTAAATTGTTGCCAAGTGTAATACTCCAGGACAATTGCAGGCTGGTGAACTCTGGCATAAGATATTGACCAAGACATAGATCTTAAAGGGGGTATCAGAAGCATATGTGATTTATTAGAGAGTAAAGCCTGCTCCTCACAAGGATAGTGCCATTTATCAGAAATGGTGTCCTGGATTTTCAAAGGATTCAAAAAAATTTCAAAAGGAAATTTGGCATCAAATTCTTGAGAGCATTCATCCGCATTTAGTGACTGTGTGAGCTAAAGATTGCTTACATGTTGGAAATTGAATATATGTGAGGGAAAAGATAGTGGGAAAGAGCTCAATATGTTATTCCATTCATATATGTATAACTGTGTTCTCCTTCCTCACTCTCAGACACACTGCTTACTAGAAATGCTGCTGCCCGAACTGAGAGTCTTCTCCAATTACTAAACCATAAAAGATAAGCAGCCACACATAACTGACATGCTGGTGCCAAGTTTCAAGCTATTCAGTATCACATTGTTCTTTGGGGATGCTGTCTTGAGCAACAATTATGACTCTTGTTATATGCCTTCTGCAGAAGAAAGATGCTGTTAATTTATTGGCCCACTGGGAAGGGAATCTCAGTGACACCAAGACACAGTGGCCACTTCTAAAGCTGCTTCCTTTTTCTTTTTTTTTTCCTGGTATTTTTGTTTTCAGTGAAAATAACTTTGATTATAAATCCATGTCTAATTTTTTCTTCATGGCTAATATAATGTGTGTCAGAGTTCATTTCTTAAATAGTAGGGATGAAAAATGTTTTGTGTTCTCATGGTTTAGCTTTGGTAAATATGTTTCATTTTTGCTTCAGACAACTGCTTACTCACATGATGTCATTTTCTGAGGCCTAAAATTATTACAGATTTTGGTGAAATTCCAGTAATAACTTGTCTTCTGGGTAAGAAGAAGTAAATTTCTGGGTAAGATGGTAAATTTCTTTTCTGATCTCACAGCATATTTACAGCTTTTGGACCTCCTATGGTGTTTCTATACTTTATTCACAGTATTTTTCTTTAAAAATACTGAATCTATACTTTTAGATAGTTTTTGAAGCAGTTTAAAAATCAAACTTGGATCTGAGGTTAAGCCAACATTTTTGTTTGTTTTTCATTGTTCAAAGGAAAAAACACATGGATTTCATATGATTTTAAAGAAATCATTTTCACATGATTTTTTATTTCATTTAGACAAATAACTGAAAGTTTTCTGCCTTCTATAGCTGTATTTAGAACTTCTCAAATGGCACCATCCATCTCTGTTTTTGTTTTGTTTTATTTTGTTTTGACTCAGCTACCTGCAGACTGCTTTTTGAGAAGACCTTTCCTCTGGAAGTCTTTTTGCAATGTATCCTTTATTTCTCCCTCACATGAATGTATAGCTTCTACTAAATTCATCAGGGCTTCGATTTATTTATTTATTTATTTAGTTAGTTAGTTAGTTATTTTCAATTCCGAGTTCATTTACTTTTCTGTTTTGCTTCTTTTCCCTAGACTGTCCCTTTAACGTTCTTTTCTGCTTTTACCTCTTTCATTTCTTCTGGACCACTCTTTTATGTTTATTTTAGTTTTGCTCTTCCTCATTCCAAAAATTTGTACAGGTTTTGTGCAATGATGGATGCATTATTTTACATCTGTGCCCTCAGAAACTAGTGCTAGTAACAGTATATTGTTCCACTCTTCCCTCCCTCCCCTCCCTCCCTCTTCTTCCCACTGTCAGGGCTGTTCCTGATGGGCAAGATGACCCCCTGACCCACATGCAGCAAGCTGTCACTCCCTTTTTTACAATCCTAGCAAAACATTCCTTTTTTGTTATTCCCAGAGGAAGTGAATGAGTTATAATAATGGAGAGAAGGGCGAAAAAGCTCACAGTTGTTTCCACCGCTGGATGTTTTGGTTGCAAGGAGGGTTGTCACTGTATTATTAGGAAAGGATACTGTGCTATTCTAAGATCTCAAAACAGGAGAAAGCTAAAGAATTTAAATTTTTGTTTCCATGTTTACAGATACAGGAGACTATCTGTCTCATTGGTCCTCTGGACTCAGAAACTGATTAACAAAATCTACCTTCATTTGGGGATTTAACGTGGAGCTTTGGATTGGAATAAAAGGCAGACTGGTCTTTTCTGAAGTTTAGTTACCTGTATCACTTGGAATCACATCTCAAAGGGCTTCACAGCCCTGGTGGCTGCCCAGACCTCCCAGCTGCAATGGAGGTGATGTGACGGTCTTCTGCAGAGACCTGTACTCCTAAGCCCCTTGGGAGACCTCTGTATTTCACTGTTAATGAGCACAGAGGACCATTAAAGAGCTTGTAATGCAGTTTCTCAGCCCATGGGGGTGTACCTTAACAGCACTGAAAGCAAAAGAAAGCCGAGTAGTAGATGCAGCTACATTACACATACTACAAGTAAGTGCCAATGTGATGTTTCATGGTCACAATTAGAAACGATAGTGTCATCTCTGGTGCACAAACATGTATGAACAACATTCTGCACAGTTTAAGATTGGATGAGGCCCAGAAAGGTAACGACTTTTCTTTATATTTCACAGAGCAGATGAATCTGAAATGTAGATCAGCTCTTTCCTACCATTTTGTAAGGTAAAAAGTTCAGCATTATTCTCCCTTTCTCCATTCTGCCCTGCATAAATCAGAATTTCATTTATCAGTTACTTATCATTAAGGACATCCTTGAAACCAGGTTTATTCAACTGCTGTCAGAGAGGCATGCTGTTACTTACTCCTACTGTACTGCTAATGGGTTACCCAACGTGAAGGAATCTGCTGACAAAGGATCGGCAGCTGGGAACAATCAGATATCACTGTCACATCCAAGCAGTCAGTAACACTACCTCTCCCACGAGAAATAGGTACTGTAGTGTTACTTGATTCAGGAGGTCAAAACTACTTTAGCTGCTTCTGCATTAAAAAGAAATAAATTGTAGGGTTCTTTCAAATGTTTGCAGGTCCCTGAGAAAGAAGTTATCAGATAGACAAAGAAAAGATAAAATATCCTAATACAAAAAGAATGAAGTGAGACAAAGTAACAAAGTAATGATCTTTTAATCTTTTCCTATTATTCTCATCTGCATGTTTTTTCTCAATTCTACACTCTTCTAGAAAAAGCCACCTGCATGTACATCTGACCAGAGGATTTTATAGTCATTGCCTACAGCATCTACTTTATGCAGGTACATCAGCTCATGCTGGAAAAAAAGCATTTAAAATTAGTACTAAGATTTTATATGTGAAGATGCCATTGAATAAATAAAAATAAAAAAGGTGGAAGAAAAGAAATAGCACACAAAAAGAAAAAGAAACAAAACCAAACATCAACAACAAAAAAACCAGTTCGCCCATGTTCTTGACTTCCCAAATTGAAAATGAATTTTTTTGCTTTGAAGCATGCTAAACTAATGAAATTCTTCTGTTGAACACCATGTTCACAATAAGTTGTTGAGATGGCATAATTTTGTTATCTTTTGGGGAAAGAACTGTGGCTCCTACATGTGTTAACTGGCAAACAGGGTGGATTTTGTCAATCCATTTACATTTCTCAGTGCTAAAGATATTCACTTACACAAGATTGTTTCTACCAGGCTATTTTTAACACAATAGAGTGATGTGAAACTTTCCTGCTCAATTAAGTTTGATGTGTGGTTGAGCTGAACTGCTTAGAGATTAAATTAAAAGGTGTCCTCGTTATTTTTGGTCTGGAGATGAATTTATGCTAATAAATGTAACACATTGCATGTTGTACCTAATTAGTATTTATTTTCCCTGGGTTATGTTATCATTTTCTAGTAACATATTTAACAGCACCAGCTACTAGTGTTAAGCAGAGGGTGTGCGTATCGGCTTAAGATATATGAATACAAACTACTCAGATGGGACAACAATCTGCCTTAAACAGTACTGAAGCAGGAAAATGTAGGTAGTGCATGGGAAAAAGAATTAGACTCTGAGATTCTTCATTTTATCCCTGCATGTAAAACATGGTACATTTGTGTGATTGGTAAGGGCTGCAGTAATCCTAAATTTGTTGCCTTGGTTCTGACACTTCCATGGTTATGAACTTACCATGTGGTATGTGCTTCATAAAACAGTGCTCCCATTGTTAAGCTTCTTTGCACAGACAGTAAACAAATTTATTGGACTATGCACACTGTGCATGAAAATTCAGTCTCTAAGGATTACATTGTGTTTGCCAGAAACTGAGCTATTTCCAGTACATTTGAGCACTTTCCACATTTGAAAGAGTAACTGTGGGTGTGGGATAAACAGTGAGAGAAAGAAAGCCTATAACTCTTAAAATTTCCACTAATACAATGGAATGCTGGGAGTAATGTGCCTGCAATGGCAAGGAACATTTCACAGATTACATATCCAGAATTAGCTATTCCTTATTTACATGTAGCAGATTTGTGGCACATATTGGGCAACATCCCTTTGTATACATGACAGATATAAACCAACTTATAACTGGAGGAACACTTCAAAGGCTCCATGATACCTCAAGTCACCAGGCAAAATGAGCCGTGAGAAAATAAGGTGATACAGAAAACGAAGGAATTAATTGAGATCTTCTGTTTTCAGTGTACATTTCTGGAGTTATGAGCTGCCACTCTTAATCCATTTGGTGTGGAAATATCTCTATGGGTGAACTCATCTAAACCAATGCAGCTTCCTTGCTACTAGTTTGTTATTTGGCTTCCCTAATTAGCCTCATATAAGCAATACTGTTAATCTCTCAAACCTGCGATTTTCCATGAGGAAAAGGGTCATTATTCCAGTTTTACATTTGGAGCAACAAACACAAGGAAGTTCAGATGCTAGGGCAGTAGCGTAACTTCTGTTTCAGTTCTGCAACTCCACTGACTTGATGAGATCAAATGACACCAGAAATTGTACATAGTGTATATATGAATTGCTGTATAATAGACTTTCAAAGAAAACTGAAGAAAATTGTAAGTCAAGATTTAATGTGATTGTGCTGTTGTTTGTGGGTTCAAATTCTCAAGAGGACTTAGTTTTAGGTCCCATGTAGTTAGACTTTGGGCACTACAAGCTGAAATAGAAATAAAAAAGAAAACATAATCTTCAGCCACCTAGTACAAAAGTCACCTGAAATCAGTAAATGCTGTTCTCTTTGACCTGAAAATTCCCTTGTAGCTGTGTTTCTGCTGCTGCAGTTGTTCAGGACTCTCCCAGCATAAGCACTCGGGTGCCTGCCTGCTTTCCCTCTGCTCCATGGTGAGAGCAGAGGGGCTGGCAGAGCAGCCCCTGACCTTCTGTGCAGTGCCTGGCAGTTCAAGCATTCAGAAAAGAAAGGCAAGACCTGGGACCCGTCCATAACCCCAGTACTATTTCTATTTGCTTCTTTCTTGTTTCCAGCTCATGTCTGGTTTTTGTCTCTGTTCCCAGAATCATTCGCACATTTTTATATTGAGTAGACACTGGAATAAAACGAAATATTTTTTTCCATTTTATGACCCACAGACTTAGATCTCATTGGTTGTCTCCTTTCCTAGAAGAAGCAAAATGTGAATTTGTCACTTCTTTGGCTGAGGAGGGGATTAAAACTTGGCCCACCACTTTCTAAATAAGTGCACTCACTAAGGGGATGTTGTTAAGGGTGGAGGGCAACAATTTCTATTACTTTACCAACATTATCTTAGAAAAAGAGCTCATGAGCTCTTTCAAATAACGTTTTATATGTGTCTACACTTGGAGTTTCTAAATCCTGAATAGGAATCACAGAATCACAGAATGACTGAGGTTGGAAGGGACCTCTGAAGATCATCTAGTCCAAACCCCCTGCCAAGCAGGATCACCTAGAACGCATTGCACAGGATGGCGTCCAAGCAGGTTTTGAATATCTCCAGGAAAGGAGACCCCACAACGTCTCTGAGCAACCTGTTCCAGTGCTCTGTTACCCTCACAGTAAAGAAGTGCCCCCTCATATTCAGCTGGAGACTCCTGTGCTTCAGTTTGTGCCAGTTACCTTTTGTCCTGTTGCTGGGAACATCTGAAAAGACACCGGCTCCATCCTCTCGACACCCTCCCCTCAGATATTTATATACATTGATGAGGTCTTTCCTCAGTCTTCTCTTTTCCAGGCTAAACAGGCCCAGTTCTCTCAGCATGTCCTCATACAACAGGTGCTCCAGTCCTCTAATCATCTTTGTAGCCCTCCTCTGGACTTGCTCTAGGAGCTCCATGTCCCTCTTGTACTGGGGAGCCCAGAACTGGACACAATACACCAGGTAATTTCTCAAGAGGTGTAGGTAGTTCAGTCTTCGCTTTTATTGTGCGGAACCACTACTGTGATTCTTGTCCCATATGAATCCTCAAAGTTTAATTCTGGGTTTTCAGTTCAGATTGGCCTTAAGCTACCTAAGAGACAGTGTCAGGCTGGTAGCAATGGTTAAACCTCTATGGCTACCATAACTAGGAGAAAGGCGGACAGCCTGATCTGGTTAGGCAGAGAGTGACTCAGGCAAGAACAGGACTACTGAGTTGATGCTCTCAAGTATTGCTGCCAAGTGTTCAGAGAAGATCCTGGCAAGAATTAAAACACGTATGTAAACACTTGGATTTAATGAGATGAAAGAGAGCCACAAAAAAGTGACTGTTTGATCTTGACTATTATTCCAGCATTATATAAAAACAGAGTTGGACAAGATTTCCAGAAGTTGTATACAAATTCTAATTTATCCCTCTTATCCTTCAGAAGAGTCAGTACACATGCTTGTCTAGTCTGTTTTTAAAGACATACAGTAATTGAAACAACACAACCTCCTCACACATTTTATTCTTTTTATCCTTCCTTATTTCTAGGAAATTCTTCATATCAGTTAACCTGAATCTCTTTGTAGCTGAAATCCATGTCATCTTGCTTTTGTCCATGAACCCTGAAAACAGATTTTTCTTTGCTTCTTTACAGAGTAATGTGGAACAGTTCTTACTTTCTTGGAGACTATAATGATGTCTTCCCTCAGTTTTCTATTCTCTAGTCAAAACAAGACAAACATTTTCAGTCATTTTTGTTGTAAATCAGATTTTATGACTCTCAGATCAGTCTCTTTGGTCTTCCTTAACTGTTGTGTCTAAAACTGACAAGTTTTTGTAGCTAAGGTTGTGCCAATTCTGAATTGAGTGAAGAATTACTTAAGATTTCTTATTTTTGTTTATATAGCTCATTATATTGCGTGCCCTTCCTTCAACAGCATGACACTGTTGACTCACATTAGCTCCAAATTTATATCAAGATTCTTTCACAAAGAACTACTAACAGCTTGTTTTACAGCTTGTGTTTCTGCTCTTGGTTATTCTTTCATGAGTATAAAAACTTTTTTTTTTTTTTGCTGTTTCTTTGTAAATTTTCTGTTCTTATTACACCCTATTTTTTCAGAGTCTGACAAAATCAAGTCCTAATCCTGTCCTCTGGTAAACTGGTTACCCGACTCTCTTAGAATTGTCTGTAAATTTTACAAACCCATCTTTTCCATTATCTAGGTTCCCATAAAAATATAAAGTAATACTGGAACACGAAACAAACCATTATATACTATGTATCCTTCCATTTTGCTAGACCTAAGGTTTTTGATAAATATCAATCATAAATGACAAACTGAAATTATAGCTTGAACTCTAAAAGTTAGGAGACTTGAGGAATGTTGTATTCCCAGGAAAAATGAAATCTCTGGAAGGTCAGACTTCATACAAAACTACAGAATTTGGAGGGTTCTCTGAGGAATTCCTGTCTGACCTTATATTAATAAGAACCATGTCAACTGTGGCAATTTGCCATATTTAATTATCACAGATAGGATAGTAATTGAAATTAAAGATACAAAACTGCAGAAAGTGTTTTGGAAGATGAAGTCAATCACATGCAAAGCTTATGTCAGTCTGCATTAGTCTGCAGAAATCACTTAAAAGAAGCTGAAAGTACTGGAAGGAAAGAAAGATGTGGATACACAAGGCAGATTGAATGTTGATGCAGGAGTCTGGAAAGCAGATTCTATAAGGCAGAAATACTCAGATCAAAAAGCAAAAAGTTTCTAAACCAAAGTGCACAAGAATTATGAATGTGCAGGCTCAAATGATGTCCAAAATTTGGAAAATGCTGCAAGAACAGTGAGAAATGTAACCACCTGAGAAAAGTTTGCAAGAGAAGCTGAAGCAGGAAAGCACAGAATAAATACATGACCAGAGCATGCAGGGGATAGTACAGGCAATAGAATGTAGCAAAGAAAAACTGCATGGAAACCCTGAATGGCACCATCTCATCTTTCTTCAGTGGCCTAAAAAGTTAATTATATCTTCTAAACTAGATGCTTAGTCTCCCTCCCCAGTGGTAGGAAAAAATATTTGCATTCAAAAAAAAAAAAAAATTACACAATCCTGCAGAATGTGAAATGCACAAGTGCAAGACAGGGTACAGTGGAGTCCAGTAGATTATATATAGAATGGAGAAGGTGAAAAAGGAACAATTATTCTTGTTAACTACTGAAAAATAATGGCAGAAGTTGGAATTCATTGCAGAAAGGAATGAGAAATGTAACTATTTTCCAAGCACTTATATGCATGAGCAGCAGAGGTGGAAAACATTTCCTAAATGTGCTGTTGTGGTGTCCAGAGGAAGTTGCAAATCATGGTCAGAGAGGTCTAGGTCTGCCTACAGCCAAGAGAAAAATATAACTGCAAGCTGGGAGGATAAAAGTTGCACAGTAAGTAGCTCAACGTGCTTGTCAACTCTTCTTGAAGCATTTAGCATTTGTCCCAGTTGGAAATGTTGTACAGTACAAGATGGATCTTTGATTAAATACACTGTGGTTGTGCTGGTGTCTGGAGATTATAGAAAGCAACAGTAAGCAAAATAAACCTACATGTGTTTGGGGAGATCAATAGGGAGTTATGCAGCTCCCCAGGAGCTTATGCAAATTGTGTTCCATAATTACAAGATTGTCAGTTATGGAGGAAGTTATATACATAACCCTTAACACTTCCACAAGCAGGAGGTAGATTACCTGAGGTGGATGGATAGAAAGCAGATCCAAGAAGTGAAATAGAGAAGACTGGCCTCATTGCAATATACTGTTCCTACTTGAAGTCATGTTTAAACTTTCCTTCTTTTAGGAACTCATATGTCACACTGGGAGTTTACATAAATAAACAATACTCTGTTTTGGATCCTTAAATATTCAGCTGACAGACACCTTGGACTAGCTGAAAGTTAAATTAAGCTAATGACTTCATAAACTTAATCAAGACCTTATGTTTGCACAAGTTAAAGATATTGTCAGTATTGTACTGCATAAAATCAGACTAAAGTGTCAGCTAAGGTGACATTCCTGTAAAGCTGTGGGTCCAAGACTGTTCATGATGCTAGGGAAATTATCACATTTCATTCTATGAGTTACCTTTCCACTTAATACCAATACACATCAGTTTTTATCATACATGGAGGGTTCTGTCTCTGTGTAGGTGAAGTTAGGCTGCTTATTTTTAAAAGCAGGAAATATTTGTTCAGTTCTAATGTACTATTCTGGTCATTTCCTTTCTAAAACAGCAAATGAGTCAAAAAAAATACAAGAAAATCAGTGGGATGTTATGCTAGGCTAATAAAAAGCAATTCACTTGGAAACAGTTGACATGCTGTTCAGTGGGTAAAGCCGGTCTAGTTTACATAGTATCTTCACAAACAAGATGGTAGTAGTAATGGTAGTAGTAATGGTAGTAGTAATTTTTGAATCTTACATGAAAACTTGCAAGACTTTGAGGCAGTTACAGTTCATATATATATGTATATATATACACACACATATATATATGTATGTATGTATATATGTATACACATACGACAAGCCTTTGAACAAATTAAGCAGGAAATAGTTCATGCAGTAGCCCTCGGGCCAGTCCGAACAGGACCAGATGTAAAGAATGTGCTCTACACCGCAGCCGGGGAGAATGGTCCCACCTGGAGCCTCTGGCAGAAAGAACCTGGGGAAACTCGAGGTCGACCCCTGGGGTTTTGAAGTCTGGGATACAGAGGATCTGAAGCCCGCTATACTCCAACTGAAAAGGAGATATTGGCAGCATATGAAGGAGTTCGATCTGCTTCGGAAGTGGTCGGTACTGAAGCGCAGCTCCTCCTGGCACCCCGACTGCCGGTACTAGGCTGGATGTTCAAAGGAAGGGTCCCCTCTACACATCATGCAACTGATGCTACATGGAGCAAGTGGGTTGCACTGATTACTCAGCGGGCTCGAATAGGAAACCCCAGTCGCCCAGGAATCTTGGAGGTGATTATGGACTGGCCAGAAGGCAAATACTTTGGGATATCATCAGAGGAGGAGGTGGTTCGTGCTGAAGAAGCCCCACTGTACAACAAGCTACCGGAAAATGAGAAGAAATATGCCTTGTTCACTGACGGGTCCTGTCGTATTGTGGGAAAGCATCGGAGATGGAAAGCTGCTGTATGGAGTCCTACACGACGAGTTGCAGAAGCTGCTGAGGGAGAAGGTGAATCGAGTCAGTTTGCAGAAGTGAAGGCCATTCAGCTGGCTTTAGATATTGCTGAACGAGAAAAGTGGCCAGTTCTCTATCTCTATACTGATTCATGGATGGTAGCAAATGCCCTGTGGTGGTGGTTACAGCAATGGAAGCAAAACAACTGGCAGCGCAAGGGCAAGCCCATCTGGGCTGCGGCATTGTGGCAAGATATTGCTGCCCGGGTAGAGAACCTGGTTGTAAAGGTACGCCATGTAGATGCTCATGTGCCCAAGAATCGGGCTACTGAAGAACATCAAAACAACCAGCAGGTGGATCAGGCTGCTAAGATTGAAGTGGCTCAGGTGGACCTGGACTGGCAACATAAAGGTGAATTATTTATAGCCCGATGGGCCCATGACACCTCAGGCCATCAAGGTAGAGATGCAACATACAGATGGGCTCGTGATCGAGGGGTGGACCTGACCATGGACGCTATAGCACAGGTTATTCATGGCTGTGAAACATGTGCTGCAATCAAGCAAGCCAAACGGTCAAAACCTCTTTGGTATGGAGGACGATGGCTGAAATATAAATATGGAGAGGCCTGGCAGGTTGATTACATCACACTCCCTCAAACCCGCAACGGCAAGCGCCACGTACTTACAATGGTGGAAGCAACCACCGGATGGCTGGAAACATATCCTGTGCCCCATGCCACCGCCCGGAACACTATCCTGGGCCTTGAAAAGCAAGTCTTATGGCGACATGGCACCCCAGAGAGAATTGAGTCAGACAACGGGACTCATTTCCGAAACAACCTTATAGACACTTGGGCCAAAGAACATGGTATTGAGTGGGTGTATCACATCCCCTATCATGCACCAGCCTCTGGAAAAGTTGAACGATACAATGGACTGTTGAAGACTACACTGAAAGCAATGGGTGCTGGGACATTCAAAAATTGGGATACACATTTGGCAAAGGCCACCTGGTTAGTTAATACCAGGGGATCTGCCAACCGAGCTGGACCTGCCCAATCAAACCTGTTACGCACTGTAGAAGGGGATAAAGTTCCTGTAGTACACGTAAGAAACATGCTGGGTAAAACAGTCTGGGCTACTCCTGCCTCAGGAAAAGGCAAACCCATTCGTGGAATTGCTTTTGCTCAGGGACCTGGATGCACTTGGTGGGTAATGCAAAAGAATGGGGAGGTCCGGTGTGTACCTCAAGGGGATTTGATACTGGGTGAGAATAGCCCATGAGTTGAATTGTAGTATGTTAATTATTATATAATACTGTATGCCATCACTACCATGATTGCTATATATCATAGATGAAAATGGTGATTAATTAGAATGTATTGGAAAGAGTGTAACCTGAGCATGACATAAATGGTATGGAATAAGGGGTGGATATCTGGGATGACACAGGATTTAGGTGTATGTGTTTATACATGGTCTGGAACCTGACTTTTAACAATGAGATTTTGAGCCCCCCCAGTGTGATCAGTGGAATTCATAATGCTACTGAGCCTAAAAATGTTTTTGTTATTTTTTTGGATATCTAGCAACAGAAATGCATCCAAGATATTCTGTATTATTGGAAAATGAAAGGTAGTTTAGCTTTGTGTTTATTTAATATATGTGTATTAATAGGAGGTATAAATGCACATGCATTTATTGAAGAGCTGTGACATTTTTCATTGAAGAGCTGTGACAAGGGTTATTACAACTAATCATGATAGCTGGTTTGTCAGAAAACATAACTAATTTTAAAATGAGCACCTATGTTTCAATTGTACGGAGGAAAAGCTGATTTGATCTGCAAAACCAAATGAAGGGAAGTGAGTTTGTACCCTTGGAAACTGGAATAAAGCAACTGAAACTATAAAACTTGGATGGAGAAGATTGCATAATAAATAGAAATCTGTTTGCTATAATTTATATCTGAAAACATCTGGTATTTCTTGTTAAATGTGATTAATAGTGCTTAAAAATGTACAGAACATTTTCATCAAATTATCATTGTTTTAGTTGTTGTCTATAATGCTAAGTACATTAATGAAATAAGACCAATGTTCCTTATTAGTATTTATCCTCCACATATAGTGTTTGTCACCCTGATGATTAAAGATGACAGCAGTGCTTCAGGATAGCTAATATCTGGCATGGGTTCATCCTCCAGGTAAACCACACAGGAGCTTTTTGGGGACACAGGATTCATTCTTATGGACCCTGAACCATCCATAACCTTTGTTACTGAAACCCCCCAGGCTGTTCCACCACATACTGATGGTCAGAGGTTTGATGGGTCACAGCAATGTCTTGGAAGCTGCTGAGGAGTCACTGCCTTGTGGACAAATGTTTGAAATAGTGTTCAACCTCACAATGTTCCAGTCTACAATATCAGGATAAAAGCTTTAATGTGGGGGAGAATGAGATCATATGAGGACTGCACTCATTTTGCTGTCTTGCCTTTGTAGAAATGAGAGATGATTTCTCCATCCACAGTTTCTCCAAGCTGAGTTGGAGGTCATTTACACTCATATCTCCCTTCCAGATGCTGTTTTGTGAATAACAATGCATTTCCTCAAATGCAAATGTAGCCCAAAGCTTATTGTAAAACTAGTAAAACTGCTGCTCAGTGTAGCTCAGCAGCAGCCTGTAAGTCTTTGCTTATAGGTTTTTGTTTTTGTTTTTGGCAATCTTTAACCCAACTGAACAGAAATTTGTGGAGTTTAACCAACTCATCTGAAGCTTGAAAGTGACTACTAATAGAAGTTACAGCTACCAGCTGATTTTCTGCATAATACCTTGAAAAAGGGATATGTATATCAGACTTACAAAGAAGAAGTGAGGTAGGGTTCTCTCAAACTATTCTGGCATCCCAGCCTGCATTAATCCTCAAACCATTGGAAACTGTATGGTAAAAGCCTCACAGAGCTCCACAGGCTTTGTGCACACTTGACTTTTATCAGATCAGTGAAAGGTAAACAGAACACTGAACTAGAGTTGTTATGTGCCCAGAGGATGTTGACAAATGATCAGCAGTCAGGCTTTTGCCTATCAACAATCTCATCTACACTTGCAGACTCAGTAATGACTAGATTCCTCAAGAAAGCTACAGGTCATCGAACATACCTTTTTCCTGAAGAGATATTAACAATTTTAAAACTACCTTATGCCTTCAAGATCTGTGAATGGCATATATTTATCTTTGGATTTGGCTAGACCAAGTTTGGTCCATGTCACAGACTGAATCAATACCAGTACATTCCATACAGAGTTTATCAGCCTAAGCCTGAAAATGAGTGCTGATCTTCCTTTTAACATTGCCCAATCATCCTAGACCTGAAGTGCCATTATTTAGCATAATATTTAAACAATGTAATAAATTAGAGTGTGCAAGTAGGGACAAAGAAGACATTATAAGAATGTTCTGATACACAGGTGCTTTTTTAAATATAAAAATGAAGAAAAAAGGCAAATTGTTAATAATCAGTGACCAAAAATAAGTTTCGAATGTTGTCAAAAGAAAATGAACTTATCTGTTTCTAGTATTTTTTTTCAGATTAATGCCATGTTTTTTCATTATTATTATTTTTATAAAAGTTCTTATGCAGTTAATGCTTTTCTAGCAGCTTATTGCCAAATGGCAAGATGGTCTCTCAGTCAAACTAAATCAAACTAAACCAAATCAATCCAACCCAACCCAACCCAACCCAACCAACCAACCAACCAACCAAAAACACCTAATTAGCCACACAGGTATTCTACTTTCCACTGTAATAAGGACATCATAGATATCATATGGTACTGCTCAGACTTTATCTTAATTCATATTGTTGAAAAGTGTAGTGAAAGGGCTGGGTTGTATTTCATTTTATCTTTGCCACTTTCTACCTTTCTAATTAGTTTTTAAACTTTTTCTTTTCTTTCTTTTTTTTTTTTTTAGCTGGTAAAGGAATTAATTTTGTCACTTCAGGGAATTTATCCCCTGATTTATTTTTTTACACAAGTCAACTGTTATGCAAGATTGAATTATTTAGATAACAATATCCTAAAACTATAATTAATTGCAAATACATTGCTAGGTCAAAATGAATGGTTATTCTGTCTGAGAATATTGAAATTTTATTCATACAATTTTAAGGTAAAGTTATACAGTGCAATATGTTCGAAGATAATATTTTAAGATAGTAGTTTGTACTTGTGTTCTGTTTTTATCCTTTCAACTTCACAGTGTTACAATTTTTTTTTTTTTTTTAAAAGGAAAAATACTTTCAAGGAACACTTTTCCATTAATTACATGTTGGATCAGATCCTATGGCAACATTTTTATCCTGTGAAACGTTCAGGACTTAAAGAGCAAAAACAGACGGCAGTTCCTGAAGATTCATAGAATGATAGAGTTCAAGGGTAAAAAATTGCTGGTTGTGGCCACTAAATACGATGTCTGCATTACTGAAACTAAGTCTAATTACATCTTTTGGGAGTAATGAATATTGCAGATTAAAAATAATGGATTAATGAGTAAAAAATATTGAGTATTTCACAGAAGAAAAGTCAAAGATCAGAACATTAATTTATGATTAAATTGTTTTCTGGAGGGTGAGACAAGAAAAGGAAAAAAAAAAAACATGGTTATAGTTCACACACATTCATATTTTGCATAATTTTATTTAATTTATTCATAGGTATCAGAGATCCAGTGTAAAAATTTTTCAATTGAATTCTTGAGACTTTACATCATGTTATTAGACAATGGAGGTACTTAATTTCTTAGTTATTTACTACACTATTTCTTGCAAGTCTTCACCCAGAAATCCTCACAGCCTGCTGAGCTGTGGCCTGGTACATCCTATGATATCACAAAGATCTGCGTCAAAGCAACCACACTGCTTGCTGATTTGCAGGCGCTGTGTTTCAATGTTGACTTGGTTACAGTGTGTTGACTCTTGTCTTAATTCCTCAAAACTGTATATGGTCAAATAATACTGCATGGAAACCATTAAAAAATAAGCACTGACATACTTTGCTGAAGACACAGAAAAAATGAAAAAAATAATTCATCCCTCATTCTTCCCTCATCTCCCACTAGGTGTTAAGGAACAATACTACAGAGGTGCATCTTTTTGCTGAAAGCGAGAAAATGTTCCCTTTGGTGGAACTACACTGGATAATACAGAAGAGGCTATAAGCTACCTATACTTAAGAAAGAGAAAACCTCAGTCCAGGACCAGCAGGGCTTATTTAATCCTGGCTGCTGAGCTGTTTAAGAGAAGGATCTCAAAACTAAACTAGGACACTGAGAATTGAGATGCAACTTGCACAGAGTGTTATGAAAGAACATGGAGGATACATGAACAACTTATTGTGTCAGTAACAGTTTTGTTATGGACAGTTGGTAGAGAAGAGAGAAAAAAAAAATCAACATTTCACAAATGTGTCAAATTTCTTTTCTCTTTTTCCACACATCTCTAAAGGCTTCATCTCATCATGCAGTTAAAATTTTAAAAATAAGGTCGTGTAAATTTCTGTAGGTTTATTTTTAAACAGATCCCAACCAAAGAGGCAAGTTGAGATCTGTAAATACCTTTACGCTATGAGAGATCTCAGATCCTGGTCTGCTAAGTCTGTACCTGAAATACAATATATTCTTTCATGTTCTGCATTCTGGGGCACTGCCACTTCTGGACAAGTAAGTGGTTAGAATGGAAGGAGAAAGAGAGAAATGTATTTCAGCTGTGATTCACAGAAGTGTTTCCAAATCCAGCTGGGATTTAGGCATCCTTCTGAAGTAAATGAAACATCATGGTGCCTAAATAACATCAGCTCTCTGCGGTCTATGGGCAGTGCGTTTGGTCCCGGATAATCTATGCCTTATGTCCATTAATAGCTGCTAGCCAAACTCTCAGGTTTGATCATATCAGATATAATGACTTTTTCATGTGGTTATATGGCCACTGAGCCCCAAAAGCAGTGTAGCCAGGGCAGTGCAACATTGAAACAAATCTAATGAGCTTTGCTGAGCCTCTGCCAGCCGGCACAGAAACAGATTTCACTGCAGGGTGGGCACAGTACAGAAAGAGCTGAGCCTAGTTCTGGTGGAGCCAGCTCAGATCCAGAGCAGTGGTATTACTCAGCCTGTCCCACTTCATCTTAGTTTATGAAGAGAAGACAATAGGAATAGGAGACCTAATGGCCATTGGCCTTGGTGTGCACTGTGAGGCTCTGTGCTCCATGGATATCTTGGTTGTCCCAGCTCCTGAGTCCCATTTCTGAACGTGTGGTGATGACTGTGTGTCTGGAGGAGACCACGGTGTGCACTCTCCCTCCATGTTTCTGTGTTGCCTTCGTACAGACATCCAACTCTGCATAAAAAGACCTCTGCTGCCCCAGATCCCTACTTTAGGTGCCCAGGGACCCAGAACAGAGGATCTGCAGGGCAAACCCTGTGTGAATCTGGAAATGGGCAACTTTGCTGCACAGTCCGCAATGTGCCACATGTATTGGAGCCATGGAGATAAGGAAATTAAATTTAAAGTTGTATCAGGGGGAGGAAACATCCTATGGGCAAAGGGGCATACTGGAAAATAATGATCAATTAAAATTATTTTGAGAGGGAGGTTGTAGTACTCTAGTTCTAGACCATCCCTACCTCTTCCGTAGGATTTCTGCATATTAGAATAATTTATCAAACTCTGTGGAGAAAGAAGTTTGAGTCTGTTTTTCTTCATTTGGCTTGTGAGTGTTTTTCAGATGGTGATCAAAACAAACCATATCCTGCCCCTGTGGAAAATACATTTATACTTAAGATATGCAAAACAGGATATGACAAAATTCTGGAGAAAAAGTGCAGCACTGCTGATACAAGAGGTTCTGGTATAAATCATTCCTCAGCTCTGGGATTTGTGTTGGAAACTGCTCAGATAGATGATTTGATGCTTCTAAAGTCTAAAGGAATAAAGAGAAAGGAGAATAAAAAGACACTGATTTACAGTGAAAATGAAGTCATGTATTTAAAACGGAGTCATGTTCTCATCAGGATCTGTAATTGCAATGCATAATCTACTTTCAGGTTGTATCCAGCAAGTGAAAGAATTATAATATGAAGTTAGTTAATCAGAGCCTTCTCATTTGACCATGTATTACAATTTCTCAATTAATAAGCTACAATAACAGTTTGCTTTTTATTTTATGTAATTTTAACTTCAGCTGCTGTTTTCTATCTTCTACTTTGTCTTTAACTTGAAGCTCATTTATGCATGGCCTTTTTATTAAGCTAACTTACAAGAGCAGCGTTTCTATCAAGTCTAAATTTAAATAAGTGGCATAGGTGTAGTACAAAAATAAAACATTATTCTAATGGGACATAAACAACTTCTGAATAGTTTTATGTGGATGCTCCATAGTTCATGATATGCTTTTGTGTATAGCCTTGTGCTGTATTATATAAAAGCAATAATAAAATCATGTTTTCACCGTCTACGAAATAAAGCTTTTCACACTAGACAGAACTTGAAGGATGCACTTGTTCCTAAGTATAAAGAGCTAATCCCTTCACTATTATTGTCAAAGGAATTTCCCATTGATGAATTAATGTTGTCCATAATCAGTGGAAGACATATATCTTACACACCTTTTGTACATTATAACATCATTGCAGTTTCCACAACTTCAATCTGTGCCTTTTCAGTGCAATATGCACCTTTTCAGTTTATTCTAATGAGGAAAACGTAATGTCTTGCAGCAGAGAGGGGTTAACACCAACGAAAGAATATAGGTCCTAAGAGCTTCACAGTTTAACTTCTTAGCCCTAGAACTATACCTGAAAAATAGTTACATGTTTAGATTCCATGAACAGCACATGAGATGTGATTAGGGCAACACGAAGAGGTTGGTACCTCCTGAGTGCTGGTTGAGAGGCACTGTTGAATGATGAATATTCTTGACTTTTTTTACTGTAGGCACCTGACTTGTGGCACAGGCTGGAACCACCTACCGAGAGCAGATGCTTCTGGTTGTTATACTTTGTTCATTAAATAAGGCCATTAAATAAGGTCATTAAGTTATTTTTAAATTCAGCTGTTGCTATATAAAATAGATAATTCTGCACTAATAGTCTGCAGGTAGCTTGGTATTCAGTTTCATTGCCCTTTTTTGCTGCAGCCATTCCAACCTCAAACTTTGACCTCCCAGAAAATTACTACTAAGTAAAACGTAGATGAAGATTCAGGCCTCTGTATTTATCGTACTGTAGCAACTTATTTTCCGGATTCCAGAAAATAAGATTAAGTTTTAAGGTGAAACATGGTTGCCAAAATGCTCCGAACAATTCTGACTTTGTTCAGAAAGAAAACTTCAACTAATGTGCTTGTAGCCTGTTTTAGGCTCCAGCACTCTTAGTCAAATCAATCATTTAGTACAAGGTCTTAGCAAGAGTCAAATTTCCTTCATTCCAGCAGAATGCAGAATAGTGATGATTAGGCATAAAAAATGATATATTAAAATAAATTATAAAACTTATAAAGCATAAGAAATAAGAAGCAAACAAAATCTATTAATCAAATAAAGTTAGAAATGCTTGCCTAGCCATACAAACATTTTATGAATTTCTAAAATCCACAGTGTCTAATGATTTCAAGTACTGCAAGACAAGCACGAGAACTTGAGTACAGATTTTAACAAAGAAACTATGTCAGCATCCAGAATTGCCAAAGGCAGGCTGTTCCAGATGTTCAGCTTGTAGGACAGAAGATTTAGTTTTACAGATGCCTCAGTGTTTCCTTGTGTCTTTGTATGGATGTGTGTTGGGTGGCAAAGGAAAGCTGCCTCTGATTTTTTTTTTTCTTCACAAGACAGTAGATACATTTTCTTCTATGATCTTTGCAGCTTTTGTTGACAAAAACAACTCAGAACGTGCTGAGAGAGCAGCAAGCAGCAACAGAGTTAATGTACTCATTGAAATGATTTCATCTTCGACACAGGCTCCTCCATATGCTCTTCTTTAACATACGAAATCCTATCCAAACCAGCTTAGAGCAGCAGTGGCGATGAGAGTACTAAATCCAACATGTTGGACTAAGACAGAGGAAAACTTGTACATAAAAGATGACCTTTCAAACATGAAGAAGGATACCACACAGTACATTGTGGGACCGCATAACTTTATTATCCCTTCGTCTCAAGTACACAATGACAACTGACAGCTGTAAGCACCTTGCACCCGAAAAAGTGAAGGTTCTCAAAACTTTTTCTGCCAGCTTCATCGCTTTACATTTAGGAAAACTGAGCTGAAGTGAAGCTAAGTGACTTTTCTAGATCAGGCTTTTGAAGTATATATTCCCATCCTTCTCCACAGAATATGCTCATATCCAGCATGTTTTCTTTTCTTGGGTTTGCATACTCACATACTAACAAAAACAAAGGCAGTCCATTTTATTTTCAGTTTATTTTCCAGTTTATTTTTCAAACTTGGTGGCTGTTATCTTCTTAATTTATATAAACTCCCCTTGCACTAAACAGAGGTGGCCACACACTTTCAAAATCTATAAAACATGAGGAGAAGCCAAACCATCCGTCCTGACTGTTGTGGTTTAACCCGGCTGGCAGCTAAGCACCACACAGCCATTTGCTCACCCTCCCCACCACCCTCAGTAGGATGGGGGAGAGAATGAGAAAAGAAGTGAAAGCTTGTGGGTTGAATTAAAGACAGTTTATTAGGACAGAAAAGAAAGGAAAATAATAATAATAATAATAGTACTGCTAATAATAACGTGTACAAAAGAAGTGATGCACAACAGAGGAGAGGAGAGGAGAGGAGAGGAGAGGAGAGGAGAGGAGAGGAGAGGAGAGGAGAGGAGAGGAGAGGAGAGGAGAGGAGAGGAGAGGAGAGGAGAGGAGAGGAGAGGAGAGGAGAGGAGAGGAGAGGAGAGGAGAGGAGAGGAGAGGAGAGGAGAGGAGAGGAGAGGAGAGGAGAGGAGAGGAGAGGAGAGGAGAGGAGAGGAGAGGAGAGGAGAGGAGAGGAGAGGAGAGGAGAGGAGAGGAGAGGAGAGGAGAGGAGAGGAGAGGAGAGGAGAGGAGAGGAGAGGAGAGGAGAGGAGAGGAGAGGAGAGGAGAGGAGAGGAGAGGAGAGGAGAGGAGAGGAGAGGAGAGGAGAGGAGAGGAGAGGAGAGGAGAGGAGAGGAGAGGAGAGGAGAGGAGAGGAGAGGAGAGGAGAGGAGAGGAGAGGAGAGGAGAGGAGAGGAGAGGAGAGGAGAGGAGAGGAGAGGAGAGGAGAGGAGAGGAGAGGAGAGGAGAGGAGAGGAGAGGAGAGGAGAGGAGAGGAGAGGAGAGGAGAGGAGAGGAGAGGAGAGGAGAGGAGAGGAGAGGAGAGGAGAGGAGAGGAGAGGAGAGGAGAGGAGAGGAGAGGAGAGGAGAGGAGAGGAGAGGAGAGGAGAGGAGAGGAGAGGAGAGGAGAGGAGAGGAGAGGAGAGGAGAGGAGAGGAGAGGAGAGGAGAGGAGAGGAGAGGAGAGGAGAGGAGAGGAGGAGTCAATAGTCTGTGAGTCAATAATAGAATAAAAGTATGCTTCAGAAAGCTTGTAGACACTGGACTGTATTTCCTACTTTCTAGAGGTACATTTAATCTTTATGTCATGGAGGAAAATATGGAGTGTTATTTCAGTCTTTCTTTTCAAACTTCCTTGCTTTTAGAAGACTAAAAGAAAATCACTGTCTTCTATTCATATTCCAATGTTAAAAGACAGAGTAAAACCAGGCTTTTTTTTAAATGTCATTACTGTGACATTTAAAATGACTTAGGCTCAATTTAGGATTGCTAATTTGGGCTTGTAACCATGATTTATAATCAATTTGTGGAAAAAAAAAATGTTGTTTTGAAACTTTAGTTCCTTCTCTGTTTAGCACATTCATCTGTACACCTTTCCATACCTGACTCAATTCCAGGTTTGTTCTCAGGGAAGGACATCCTGGCACTCTGCTACCCTCCTGTCCCAGTTCTTTCTGCTCTTTCCCTCCAGCTGTCCCGTTCTCACTAGCTCAGCTTCATTATTCACGTGCACCTCCATGGGATTTCCCATGAAGGCTCAGTAGTTATTGAGTGGAATCAGACAAACATGTCCTGTGTAGAAGAAAATGAACAAAAGCCTCAGTGCAGAAAGCACAACACAATAGGACAATGGTTTCCATTACAGGATGAGAGCTCTCTTACCACAGCTTTTTTGAAATCCTCAAAGACATGATCCTTATTTTGAGAGAAAAAAAGTATGTTATAACTTTTTCATTTTAAATTGGCAGGTAGAAAATGAGCAACTGTAAAAAGCCCTATTGCAAATCACAACTGGATTTCTCAGATGCTTTCTTAGCAGTCCCAATCTGAAGTGAAAAATATCAGTAAAAGTCACCACAATTTCTGTTCAGTTGAAAATGCAACTTCCTCTGAATTTATTAACATTAGTTCAGTTTTCTGTGACCATGTGATTTTTTTTTATTTTATTTTTTAAAAAATCTTAAAGCTGGTATGACCAAGGTGTTTCTATTAAATTGTGATATGTTGACAACCTTCATCCTTTTGCCTCTTACTTCTGTTTGAGAAGGGAGAATCCACATCATCCTCAGATGCTGTTGGTTGCTGCTGTCAGGGTACTGGCTAGCTGAACCTCTAACCTGATACACAGCCCTGGTACTTTTTCAGAAGCAGGTTGGAGGGTGACCGATATATCTTTACCTAACAGCAGCTTCAGAGGGTAGAATGGTGATGTGCATCATGAGACTAAATCTTCAGTAGCAACTATCAATTTATCCGACAACAGCTGTTACAGGATTCTTCTGTCACTACAGCTCCAAGGTTTTGAATGAGAGTCAATCAAATCTGTCACTCAGTGCAATCTGAGTCCCTTAAAGTCAGTAGAAAAAAAATCTCATCGTCTTCTCTGGATTTGCATCAGGTTCACAGTGTTAAGTTTATTGAGTGCTGAATGCATCTTTTTCATTTGGCAGCTATTTTCAGCAAAACCAAAAACGGAGTTTGTGGAATAGAACCATGGTGGTCTCCTCAAAAAAAGAGATGAAGCATGCACAATACAAAGTCTTTCTGAAATGCATCATGAACTTTTGAGATGTCATTTTACGAAACAGAAAAGTTGTTTTTGCAGAAAAAAAAATATAAAATTTCAATAGAATTTGCAGAAAAAATATAAAATTTGAAATGTAATTTATCATCATGTGCATGACGTTCATCAACATAATCCTTCAGGTGTGCATGAAGAGACTAATAGAAGAATTTTAGCAGAGGCATGGCACGTAATACAGTAGTGCTTTTTAGATGAATAATACAGCACATTAATATTTTCAGATTCATACACAATTTAAAAACTTGCTGAAATTCCTGATTTCTTTGTTGTTGTCAGTTACATTTTCAGTGTGTCATTTAGCAGCACAATGCCTCATTTTTGATCTGTTCAATCTGATCTATTGCTTTGTTTTTCTTTAAGTATTTTTTATGAACATTTGAATTATTCTGCCACGTTTATATTCTCATGAATTCTGTCTCTGTCTGCTTGTAGATATCAACCACTACACTTATGATTGCTGCCAATAGTTTGATTTTATGACAGATGACATTGGAGTTAATAGTTTATACATTCTCATTTGCATGCCATATGTAGATATTTCTACTCAGTTCTTCATATATATCTGGTGTTAATTAAACAGTAAAGAATGTATTCAAAATGTATTTGATTTAGCATTTACTTCTTATAGTTGATGAAACGTGCATTTTGCTTCATTTTCAAGTTCATTATTCATTATTTGTAATTATTCAAATATCTTATAATTCTTTCCATCACATCTAATGTTGTTGAGAGTATTTAATACTCAAAATCAAGTTGCCCTGACAGAGTTCAAAAACAATGATATTTCTATTCTTTGTTCAGAAAAGATTTCATGAAATTTTTCCTCTGAGTATCTGAAATTTTACACATTTTTACTTTTTGAAAAGTTCAATGCATGCAATATGCAACACATATTTAACATTCACTTTTTGGGTGAATTACTTCTTTCCAGTTAATTAACCAGTTCACTGATTTTTCTAGACTTCTTGCATTATTCTTTTGTTGTCATTTTGTTTTGTGTTTTTAATATAAGTTTATGGATTTCTGCATACAACACCAGCCATTGGGTACAGCTAATGTTTTAAGTAATTGCACTCCTTACAGCTGGCAAAATTTCAGCTGGATACTCTGGGCTTGCCAAGGATGACAAGGTTTCTGATTGTTGTCTTTGAGGATCACCTTCAGATCAGTAACCTGCAAGGCCTTAAACTTTTATTCTCAGTTTTATCCATGTAACTATTCTGGTGCAGAGTAGTCACTATTAAAAGGTGTCATTGTTAGGTTCCTTTTCATCCCTTACAAGCTCATTTCTCTACTGCTTATTAACTTGATCTCCCATTAAAATCTTGATTTCTTAATGAAAAGGTCCTTAGAAGAGCTCTCTTTCAAACTAAGATAAGACCACAACATGTGGGAATTTCTAAGTGGAATGGAAATAGGTCTGTAACACCCTGAAAGTTCTCTGGTGGGAGCAGAATGAGTCTCAGATGGTCTAAAGGCCTCTTCAGAAACCTAGTTTATCTTACTATATCCTGTGGTATGATACTGTCTAGATTATCCCCAGTGATGTGGTGGATTCTCCAACACCTGAGGTCACAGTTCACTGCCTTTGTGGAAGACAAGCTGTAGTCAAACATGCATTACTGTCCACAAAAGAAGATAAAACAGGCAGTCTGGGAAGCCTCAAATGAAGTAATATCAATCAATTTAATGATCTATTCTGACTTTATGTAAATCTCTAGACGTGGCTTAAAACAAACAGATATCTAATTGCATTTTTGCTTACAGATTTGAGCACTCATTAACGTTGCTGTCTTTTGGTTTCTATGTACTTTTCTGCAGCTGGCTAGATAAGCACTGAAATACTTTTTTCTTTTGTGTCTGGACCTACAGATTCTCCATTACTTTTGTCTTTCCTTAAAAGAAAGACTAATGCTGCTCTTATTTTTCTAACATAAAGTTAATATTAATAATAATTAGCGCATAAATTATTTCTCTGCTCATCTGTAACTAATTACAGTAATGATAGCTACTGAGTTAACATGGTTTAAAAACAAAATCAGGAAAACAACAATCCTAGCAAAGTGCAGTTTTGGGGCTATGCCTAGATAATCATTAATTTTGCCAAGAAAAGATGGAATATTTTGTTTTCAACACATTAGAGGCCAAATGGTGAATGCATTTGAAACAGTATCTACTTAAAAAGAACAGAATGAGAGTTCACATGGCATTTAATAAGACAGTAAACAAGAGCTTCCAGGCAAAATCCTCTCAGAGCTTCATGATGGATCTCAGCTGTATCTTTCCATGATGTCTGTATGCCCAGACATATCAGGCTTGCAAGAAGAGCACAATAATATAGCTGAGATGCAGTTTATGACTATGAAGGAGAATTTTGCCCTAAGTTTTTAGGCCTTTTATACATTAACCTTTAAAATACATAGCACTTTGAGTGTCTGAACTTTCTACATTTCTCCTAATGCCAAATTTATTGAAGAATATTGCTTGCCATAAAACCTATATGGCTATTCTGCAACAGTGGACCTTTTTGTAAATGTGTTGTATAAATAAGTTTTCACTTGAGAATGGCATTCAAACAAAACATTTTTCAAGAAAGAAAGTAAAAAGAAAGGAAAAAGAAAGGAAAAAGAAAGAAAAAGGAAAGGAAAAAAGAAACGGAGGGGAGGGGAGGGGAGGGAGGGGAGGGGAGGGGGAGGGGAGGGGAGGGGAGGGGGAGGGGAGGGGAGGGGAGGGGAGGGAAGGGAAGGGAAGGGAAGGGAAGGGAAGGGAAGGGAAGGGGAGGGGAGGGGAGGGGAGGGGGAGGGGAGGGGAAGGGAAGGAAGGGAAGGGAAGGGAAGGGAAGGGGAAGGGAAGGGAAGGGAAGGGAAGGGAAGGGAAGGGAAGGGAAGGGAAAGGGAAGGGAAGGGAAGGGAAGGGAAGGGAAGGGAAGGGAAGGGAAGGGAAGGGAAGGGAAGGGAAGG